>NW_020451093.1:6417667-6477667 GCF_003343035.1 Apteryx rowi | reverse complement strand
GTGGAGAAGTTTCTAGAGATAAAGTAAAAAAACAAACAAACAAAAAACCCTAAAGCAATTTAAAATGGTGCAATTTACCGATGAGCTTCTGACAATAAAGTGCTTAGATGTTTGCTACCATCTTTCAGATGTACCCCTCAAAATCTAGTAATCTTATTTATGAAACCAAAAAAAAAAGATCAGTTTTGTGGAAAATAAACTCAATACATACAAGAAAAAGAAGAAAAGATTGAAGAACTCATATAAAGATACAGTACAATAAATTTACTGGAGTCAGAATCTGGTCAGCAATAACTTCTGTGTTGTTTTATAAGGTATTTTACAGTGCTCTATCATTCTAAGAAAGAAAGCCTTATAACCACAGTAACTGTCCTATCATAGGCTAGTTAAATAGTTTTTGAGATAGAGATCACCATTTAGAAGACTCATATATCCCGGGCATGTTAGGTGTAGTGATACTTTTGTACTTTCCTCAGTCTTGTCACGAATAAATGTTCATAGGAACGTATATCAAACAGTGTTTCTCCTTTCCTCGGTGCACGTGATTGCTGCAGCTAGACTCAAAACCAAATGAACTAAGGCTTCAGAACTGTTTGCAATGATCTGCATGATTACCGCAAATAAGGATGGTTGCACAGTGTTCAAAAGCAGTTTCCTTCACATTGACAACACTTTATGATCAAATGACTGGCTTCACCTCTTATAGCCCTTTTCTTCTAGGATAAGAAAATTGAATTTTTAGGATATATAACAAGCAACACATGCAGCATGAAATCATGGTGTTATAGGGCTGTACAAATAAAAGAGACTGGCTGTAGAGTAGACTTATGTCTCATGGGACTGCTGTTGTCTTCTACTCTGAAAGTTCAAATTAATAAGAATTTTAAAGTAACTGTACATGTAATACTACACAAATATTCTCAAAATGTGCTTCATATTTGTGGAAAAATATTCAAATGTAGTTTTTCTTTTATTCTTCTTCACTGAATTTTCTCTTGCAGAAAAACTATAATTGGTTAGACACCCTTGAAGTTCAAGATATGTCATTATCACCAGCTGGCATAAAACGTGATATAAAATACTGAATTTAAAACCCCAAATGTTGCAAGTTTGAACTCATCCAAAGTTCTAAAATTAATTAAATTAGGAGAACAGCCAGTATAAGGAATGTTCATTAGGAATATTTTATTTCAAGGCGTATTAGCTCCCTATCAAGCCACATCAAAATTCTGCAACAAATATCTAGATTCTAGGAACTTTGTTTCATTCTCAAAAATAGGATTTTTTCTGAGGTCTAATAGAAAGAATATTCTGTGAAATAGATATCCTATTTATGGGGAAAGTTAGTTTTCTCTCTCTTTTTTTTTTTTTTTTGCCGTACTCATATTTGCACTTTTCAGTATGCTGCAGATTGTCATACGTAGCTTCGGCACTAAGGAGAATGGGATGGTGCACATCTCCCAAGGCTTTATTCATTTCATACTGTCCTGAAACGTGAAGATTTCAGTCCCCGTGTTACACACTCCACATTTTCAAGATTCTCTTTGTAAGCACAGAAAGATAATTAAAAATCCCCAATACTTTTATTGTTGCATACAGCCCTGCTCAAGAGATGTATATTATGGCAGATTCTAGAATTGCAGTGTTGAGAGTTACAAAGGCTCCTGACATCGCATTGGGCCTGAAGGCTGTAGAAGGAGCCAGGAGACCTTTAAGTGCTCAGGATGCTGTTTCATAGCAATAGGCTAGTGTTATTTGCAGTTTGATGTTTGTGTAGTAGAGAAAAGAGTCACAGCAGAAAAGCCCCCAAAGAACTGTTTATGGAGCCTTCCTGTTCTGTGTGAGGAGTCCATGGGAACTGCCTGGCTTTTTGGTTGGACATCGGTTTTATGGGCCTTTGATCCTCATGTTTGGTGTCAGGAAACTTACTTGTTTTTGCAGAATTTCTTCCCCGATTGCATATATGCAGACTGTCCTGCCTGTACAAATGCTCTCTAAGGCATTGAGACTCTAACCCATCCGAGAATCTGAGGGAGAAAAGTGGGAATATACCTGCTTCTATACCAAGGTGTGGTAACAAGGGTGGGGGTAGTTTCCGTCCCAGGTAGTTAAGAGTAATGTAGCATTTTCGTCCATAGATAGTGGTGTGTGCGCCTATAAAAACAGCTCCATCTGCCCCAAGGCCTCAGCTGGTGGCCGAATGGTGTTTCCCTGGGTGGGGGCCAGCGCAGGGCTGCTTCCCCCCTGCCCGGCACGGTGTCTTAGCGGGGCTGAGGGCTGCACTTGCCAAGTGCTCCTGCTGGTTTTGCATCGCAAGCTGGAAAAATGAGCTTTGGCAGCTCACCTGCAGCACCCTGTCTGCTAATCAGGGGTCCGCTCCTCCTGCGGTGCCGTGCTTGCTACCGTGGATATGGCCGAAGTGCTGGGTGGGGTTTCTTTCCTAAAGAATGCAATTTCTCTGCGTGAGAGCGTATGTAGGTCTTCACCATATTCCACAAGAAGGCAGAACTGAAGCAGAACAGGTATTTTGTATGGTACTTACCACTCAGGACCTTTCCTCGGACTCCGTAATCTTGTTCATTTGGGGGTCTTGGTCTTAAGAGGTTTTAAAACATCAAGATAGTAGGAGCCACATTTAACTGCTGATGGTTTGGTGTTGGGCTTCAGACACCTTGATGTGATTTGCAGTTAATGTACAGGAGCAGGATTCAGCAGGAGTTGCGCCTTTCTGTAGCTACCCCTTTCCAGGTTTCCAGAGCCTAAGTGCTGCCGCCTCTCTGGCCCTCGGAGGAACGCGGGCTTTCGGCAGAGCATGGCGTCCTCCCCGGCGGGGGTCCGCGCGGGACCTCCCGAGGAGCGCGCGAACGAAGGGTGGCCTCCCGGCGCGGGTAGCTATGCCAGAGTGCCAAGTCATGAGAGGTGCAAAAAAGCCTTTCCCCGTGGTTTGTTTTTGACGGTTTTGTTTTACTGTGAGGATTGTGCCTTTCAGTCATCTGCACGGCTTCACCCGTCGTTTCGGTGCAGAACTTCTAATAAATTTGTCCTTTTTCTCTCTTCTTTCAATGTTTTTTTAGGGGGTTAGTGATTCATGAACAGATCCAGCAATGTTTTGTATTATCCCACTCCAATTTCATATTTCTCTTTTTCTAATTTTGACCTTGGAAGTGGTGAAGTACTATAAAATAGGGATATTTTCTAAAGCAAGAAAGGGTGAAATCAGAAGACTGGGTCAGATACAGCAGTCAGATATACAGCAGTTTTATGTCAGAAAACATTATAATAATTGTGGAATATACAGTTGCTGTTCTGACAAAAACAAAAAAGTGCTCTCATATAAACAAATTCATTTGATTTATTGTGTTTTATATGTATGTTGTATTTAATATTTCCATCCTCCTTAAACATTCTTTGGCTTTCTAAGAGTGCTGGAGAACTATGAGGCCACGTTTTTGGCATTGCAGATGACCTCATTATTAATCAGAAAACATCTGGGCAGGCGAAGCGGTGTGTGTGTGTGCAGCGAATTGTGGATGGATTAGCAGCCCTTGCATGCACAGGCCACCAGATTGTGTATCTTGCTCGGAAAAATGTCTGCAGGATTCTCGCCTCCAGATTTTACAGGCATTTCTCTCGCAGCCCCCTCATTTACAAAAGTGTATCTAAGCCCATAAGGTACCTCAGGGGCGAAGTGCCTCGGGAGCTGCTCGCTGGCAGTGTGTGGCAGAGGAGCTCCCCGTAGACCAGCAGGGCAGTGAAGGATTTACATAAGTTAGCAGTGACTTCAGTCTCTGCTGCCTCCCTTCTGCTCTTGTTTGCTGCTTTGGCACTACAAAGAGAAGCACCTTTCCGTGCCTTGTCATCGAGCGTGGGCTGAGCAAAGCCTGCTCGTAACCAGCCCCTCGCCGGGGTGCTGCGCGGGAGAGGTGCTGCGGGAGCAGCAGGTGAGCGGGGCTGTGGGTGTCCGTGATGCCTGGCTGAGGCTTCACAGGTCAGTCCGGCCTCGACTGAACCAGAGCCAGGGCAGGTGAGGATGCCCGTACGAACCCTGGCTGATGAGGGAGACAACTGATGTCTGTCATTCACCTTTGTTCACCGGCTGCCCCGTAGCTGCACCGCATCGGTGTAGGCGTTCTTGGAGTGTCTCTCCATCTGTGCAGTATTTTTTCTTTGTTTTGAGTTGCTTAGTGTATGCTCAGGTTGACACGTCCTGCAAAGATTTGTATTAAACTTTCATATTGCATTTTCAAGAGAGACCCCACAATTTGCACAGTACACATCAGTAGAGACGAGATGTAATAAAAATGAGACAAGTGTACTTATTTTCCAGAATACAGACACTACCCTACTATTATGCTTTTTACATTTAACAGTATAAACAACAATTTAGTTTGCCCTTAATGTCCTAAATATGCTTAGATCCATCACGGTCAAAATTGAAGGGCAAGGCAAAAGGACAAAGAAAAGATGTTAAATGTTCTACAAAAATAACCTGAAATATACCTCTAATAGCCTAAGCACATTGTTTAAAAATGAGCAAGTAACCGTACAGGAAGGCTGTGTATTTATGGTGTCGTACGCTCTGAGAACAAAGCCACGCTCTCTGATACCGTTTGTCTCCCAATGGAAAGAGCTTCTTTTTATTGCAAGGTTTTCTTCCCTTACAAGAAGACAGCACCCTGCACTGATTGCAGGGAAGAGGGAAGCCCTGGAAGAGGGTCAGTCCCGATCACCTTTGCTGTTGCGCACGGGCAGGGGAGGCCTGGCAGTCCTTTCGAGCTGCCCAGCAAGCTGCGTGCTCGGGAGTAGAAGCTCTGAAAAGAAAGACTCGTTTGTCAGTATGTGCAGGTTTGTCTACACAGAGAAGCTATCACAAGATTAGACTGTGGGTGAACTTAAAGCACAATACTCCGCATTGACTTGCTAGCTGGGCATTTGTTTTACTCTGCCAGAGTAGCTTAGGGTGCTTGGAAAGTGGACTGTGCCCATGCTGCTGGAGAGTGAGGGGAGCTGTTGCTGAGTAGTTATTCTTGATCCAGGCCTGAGGATCCATATTAGAGTATTCCACGGTAGTAAAGCACTGAAGAAAATAATTAAGCAGGTTGACCATAAGTGGCAGGGCAGGTTAAAGACCAAAGCTAGCTTTGTCGGCACACAAGGATAGAAGGAAGTAGTTAGGATGGTCTTCTATTCAAGTAGCCCTATATGTAGGTAGTGTAGGCTTGCTAGAATTGTTGAGCCTCTAAACCTCCTATTCCAGCACTCAGCCGATAAAATGGTGAATAGGCGGGATGGAGATTTCAGGCTGCTCAGCGAACTGGAGTTACCATGGGGCAAGTTTCCTCCCTCTCCTCGAGAGGCAGGAGTAAAGGCAAAAACTCAAGACACTTCTTTTTCCCACTCTCCAAAAAAAGGGTTTCTCCAGCAAGTTTTCCTGTCTTTTTCTCCTTTGCTTCTCCTCCATATCAGCACGGGTTTCTTCAGAGGTAGCGTGCTGGCTCAGACTGCGCTGCCGTGGAGCAGATTGCCTGCTGCCGCGTGCAGAGTTCGCTCTTCAACACAGCGGAGTGAATGTCGCGTACAACTGCTGATTTCCCAGACGGGGTTCACGAGGGATAGGTCTGTTGATTTGTTTGATTCTGATGGCTGTCACATCATTTTATGACTGAGAGTTAAAAGAGACAGTGAATGACAAGTGGCAAGTGAGGAGTAAGTCAAGAGAGTCTGTGCAGAGCGGGGTGCGGTAACACGAGCACTCATGCATCGTAGCTAGCAAGCAGAAGGGAGGTGCGGGTGTAGAAGTCCATCAGTGGAACGTGCTAAGATAAGTAAAGTAAGAGCAAGAGGTGATGTAATGTTTGACTATATCAGACTTCTATGTATTTTACCACTTAGCACCACCTAATTGCTTTTAAGCGAGTTATTACATTTGCAGTGACATTTTTCTCCAGTTTTCCATTTTTAAACATATGACATATTGCTGAATAGAGTTTATATCCCTAGGGTATATTTGTCCCCTCGGTCCTTAGGTCTCCTACTATCCTGTTATAATTTGTATCAATCATAACTACTCCGGCTATGGGATGTACACCTCCTGCTGGTTAATTTTAAGTATAGAATTCTGCCCCATTCAAATATTACTTCTATCATGGATTGCCACAAGGTAGGCAGAGTTTTCTCTCAACCTAAAATACTTAGGAGTTTGTCTAACAGTTAATTATTTTTGGACTAGTTTCTTTGTTTCAAATGATTAATTAGTACTTGTACTTTCATATTATTTCTAAAAGCAAAGTCCATATATATGTCCCATCGTTTATGAAATGTCAATAAGAGTTCTTCAAATTGCCCAATATTTGTAATCTCACTTCAGCTCAGAAGTCTGATGCAGTGCATTGAAATTGAACAGCCATTTTGTGTATTTCTAAGGCATCCAAATATGCTAAGGTTTTAAGCAAAAATGTTTTCTCATACCTTTATATGCAGCTTTCTAATATAATGCAGGACTAAAAGTATATTTTATAGTATTTTTTCTTAAAAGGTTTGAACTTCGTAGAGTCAACTTATCAAAAAATGTATAAATTATACAAGGAGAAAACAGCATCATTTTTTTCCCTGGGAAGTGGAGCAGTTAATATTCAACATGAAATGTCTAATCTTTAAATACATTATAATCTAACTGCTTAGGATAATTTTTGCTTTAATACCTTAAGAGTCTGCAAAGCCTGAAGGATGGGATTATTAAAATGGAATTTTAATGTCAAAATTATCAGAGAAGAGAACATATTGCTAGTGTTCATAAAAAAAGTATTCAATTTCTGTTTGATTTGTTCAAATAAGAGATGAGAATATATTTGATTATAGCTAGTAAGTATTCTGAAAGTTGATCAGATGGCTGTAGTTCATTGCAACATGAGTGCTGTCAACTATGGGGATTAGTATATTTAAGACATTGAAATATGTGGTAACATAAACATACCTGGTCTAATGACTCTGTTATAAGCTTCCATGAAGATGCTGCATAGGGAGAAAGACTGAGGAATAAAAATCGCTCACTTACCACACAGATAGCATTACCCACTACCCAACTCTTAAAAAATGCCTTAATGTGGCTTGAAAGCATAAATAAATTTCTCTAACTTGCTTAGAATTTGAGTTTGGGTCTTCAGCCCTGGCTCTCCAGGAGCCTTGGGCTAGTGCCAAAGAACAAAGGCTCCTTATAGCTGTAATAACTAGCCAAATTTCAGATTTTCCTAATCCTGCAAAAATCAGTTCTGAATAGTAATAGGCCTATAGTATTCCACCAACCTTCCCACCTGCCTTTCCCAAATTCATAAATAAACCTGACACCGGGTTTACCTTAGAGTTCTCCAGTGCCAGTGTGTCCCCCTGTACCTATCACCAGTTCTCCCTTCTACCTATTTGAGGTAGTGTCTCAAAATAGAAAAGTTAATCGTTTTCCAGAAGATCTCTACTGATGGACCTGTGAGGTCTCTGAAGTTCAGTACAATTTTGTCATTCGTTCTTATTAGACTACCAAGTAAATCTGAAGATGACCAGAGAAACCTAGAGGTTGCAGCTCTAATAAACTACCTTGAGCTGGCTTCTGGAGTCATGGTCTGTTTTTCAATATGTGTCTTTCCAGTGGCCAGGAAAGCATATAAAAGTGATTTAACGCAAGGAGAGGAGGGTAGGATACATGTTATGTAAATGCGGAGGCAAAAGGGCTTCAGATCCAATTGCTTGAAGAGGTTAGGAAACCTGCTTGAGGATAGTGGTTGTGGAGAGCTTTTTTCCTTCTCCTTGGAAGAGCTGGCATTGATTGTGTGGAATTAGTATAACGTTGCACATGTTAACAAGGTAAAAATTATTGTTAGAAAGTTGCCTGCTGTGTTCACAGGCTTCTCGGGTGATAAGCTCTATGGTGTGGATGCAAATTTGGCATGCTTGGAAATGGAAAGGGAGAGTAAGAAATGTGTGGTTCGCCCGTGGAGAAAGGGCTGCAGGAAAAGAGAAAAGCAGTTCTGGTCAAAAGGAAACGTGAAAGTCTGCGTACAGCAGAAAGGTGCTGCCACTGTGGCTTTGTTTTTATGGCAACAATACAACTGAGCAAATACTTTAGAGAGAGAAGAAGTGATTTTACAGTATTAAGAGGGCAAACTCACTTTTTCATAAATCCTTTATGTGTCGTGAACAGTTCTGCACAGTTTTCACTTTTGTTAGAAGTTTTGTTCAGAGCAAGTGACCATCAGGCAGTAATTGTATTATGCATTTGCTCAAATTATTTTCTTGTCTTTTTTCCTGTTTGTAAAAGTTGATTTGCTAGTGATAAAGGATTTTTTTTTTTCCTCAAAAAACCTCTTATATCACAAATAATTCACCTGGGTCACTTGCCCAACCATTTTTACATTGGCGGGATTTATCTGCGTGAGGACACAATCTGTCTTACAGTGAACAGTTGAAGACTCTAACGGAACAACAAAAAAAAATTTACAAATAACCCAGAGGTTGCAATATGTTTGTATAAAGTATTCAAACAATTTCAAATAACAACTGAACTTGTAAAAATCAACATCTGTTCATGGATTATTCATGAATCAAAATGGTAAAATTCTTCCAGTAAAAATAGTCTTCAATGAATAGTTACCCTGGCTCTGCTGATAAAACAGGATTCATGCAACAGACATCTCAACTTTCAGACTTTCATACAGTTCAGATTCATTAACGCTCAAATTATCCTCTGGTATATAAATTGCTGCAGCAAGCCAACTAATACAAAAAATGCAGCACAAAAAACCCAATAACAAGATAGCGTTTAACTGTACCATTTTAGGTAATTGTGTTCCCCCCCCCCCCCACAAAATGTATATTTAGAGTGCTTCTGTAATTGTGTTTGTCAATTACTTAAGGAGGATTATCCCTGTAGCAATACAAACTTTTCTTTTTACATTAGCAAATACCTACAATGATAGCTTCATACATAATGATTTAGAACTATTAATAGAAACTATAATAAGAAATCAATAGTGATTCAAACCTACAAGTATAATTTTTACCCAGCTGAGAGGGGTAGGATGCTATCCTCTGGTTTGACATAAAGATACAAAAAACACAGAAGGTGTCATTTTCAGAACAATGCACATTTTAAATTTATGAATGTTCTTTTATATACTTGTATATACAGTCCCTTTTTTTTTGCTTTTTTCCTCCAGTGCTACATAATTATAACTTGCAAAATGTAAATATTTATGAATTCACAGGATGTTCGCTGGAAGAGAAGAATGTTATACTTGCAGATTTTTCTTGTACTTGCAGGATTCACATAATATTATTTGCCATCATGATGTACTGAAAAATGCAAAAAAATATAATATTCTACATTTGACTTTTCTAAAAAATACCATCTGGTGTTATTTTTTGAGAGTTGGAGATTAGCTCTGTAATTGCTTATAGTTAGAGATAGACATTACTACATTTATTGACAATTTTATTCTCTACAATAATCTTACATTTAAATAGTGACTTTGTTCCTGAAGGATGCCAAAGTGATTAAACTGATATTCAAACTCTTTGGATCGCATCACCCACAACTGAAATGCAGCCATCTCTGGGGTGAAATATTGCAGCTGTTTAACAGCACTCAACAGCACTGTATAACAGCTTTGGAAATGAAGAATACCTTATTCAAATGAAAACAGGGACATTTAGGTAGGCAAAATAATTATCCGAGTTGGTATTTGGCCAGGATGTTAGTGCTCACATGTCTACACTCAAAAAAAGTTACACAGAATCCTTAATAACCACAATTAGTCAGGACTTTGGGTTTGCTGCTCGTCTAAGAGAGGGCATTACCAAAGTAAAGCCCGACTGCTTGCTCAGAGCTGAGCGAGAGGACGGTGCGGTGCACAGACATGGAAAACATTGCTCGAGACTGCAGGTTTTTTCTTGACAGTCTGGGTTTTGTGCACTAACCTGTCTCAGTCTTTCCTCGCATAGATATCCACTGCGATACCTATGCAGCTTTGGAGGCTAAGCTGCAAGTCAGACAACTTTGCTTACCAGAAGGGACCTCAGAAATTTTCTATCTGAGCAAATGTGGTTAGGACTGTGCTGCACCCTTCCCTTGCCTGAATTTCATTACACTTCAGGTGTAGGTGGGACAGCACCTAAATTCCACCCGACTTCATGGAGATAGACCTGCTCTGATAACGACACTCAGCTCAGCTGAGTTCAATGCAAAGCACTTTTGCCAAAAACAAACCCCAAACCAATCAAGCACAGTCATCGGAAAGCTGACAGCAGCCTCACTGTACGCAAAAGCACAGTGAATTCTTCTAAAAAGGGGAGATTCTGCTTCTTGCAAACTCCTGTGAATTTGTGTCTGCTTTTTCGAAGAATAATGGGCTGGAGACAAGGCAAGGAGGGGACCAAAACAAGGGAAGGGGCCTTGGTGCGCAGGCTGGGCCTCTGAGCAGTCGCGAGTGTGACAGTCACAGGACGGAAGGAGAAGAGACAAGACTCAGCCTAACTCTGCAGCCTGGCTGCTCCCGGCACTCGCCTGAATTTTATTTGTCCACAATTTTATTAAGGTACAAGAACAGGCATAGAAAATAAATTAAGTGCATGAAGATAGTCAATGCCTTACAGAACTCTGCTGGTTTTTATATTTTTCAGCCAGTACAACAGGCGGTAGTGATTGCTAGCTACTTTCTCATCACATTGCCTTGGAGTCCTGGGCCGGCTGTCCTTCGGTTTAGTTGACATATCCAAGCTGGACAAATATTTAAGCAGATATTTTCTTCAACAGAGTTCTGCTAACACTAAAACTGTCAATGACATTAAACTTTCATAATGCATCTACCACTCATGAATTAAATGGGCAGGACTTGAAATGTGAACTTTATCTGTCAATCTCAGAGTAACAATACATTTAGCAAGGATACTTCATCAACATTTAAACACTTGTCAAAGTTAAAAAGCAAGCAACTCTCGGGTAAATCATCTGGCACCACATAAACTTCTACGCTCATATATACGCCAAAAGTTCTTCCTCACCCACAGTTGCCAACCACAGTATATTTTTGCACCACTCTTCTGTTTGTCATCTACAGTGCTTATTGATGTGCAATTACATCAAACCACGCACACCAAGACTGTGCTCTATCTCATTATTCGATTGTCGGAGATAATCAAGATACCCTGCCTGTGGATTTCTTCCGTTCCCCTGCAGCAAGCCTACCACGGAGCTGCCCCCTCTAGCTGGAGATGTCACATGAGGGCAGCACTGTGGAAGCATCTGTCCTCATCAGATGGACTCTCTTTTACCAATTTTACAATTTTACCAATTCTACATCTAGCTTCTTGTTTTTAATGTCTTGCTGAGCAGACTCCAGACTAGCTAAAGCAAGTGTTTCTCTAGGCTTCTCAGAAGAATCAATACAACCTGTACTGTCACTGTGAACAAGTACAGATGACATCGAACATGGCAGGAAAGTATCCTCTCAGCAGTGATCTGTGAATGCTGAAAACTGCCAGCAAAACCTCCGTTCTTAGCTTGGCAAGTTTCATGTTTTAAATGAATAGAGAGCTATATAGGAAATGATTGGATATTGAAGCTGGACACATTTATGGAAATTAGTCATGTTCTTTACAAAGAATCAAACTTTCTGATTAACAGCTTTTCTTCCAAAACTGCCAGTTGATCAAATTGGGAAAGAACTGCGACAAATTTCCTTGCAAATGGTTTGAGAAATTAAATTGACAAAATTTCCCATTTTGATTTTTCTAAAGTAGAATTTCAGTTGTGGAAACAGAAAGCTCTATAGCTTTCATTATTTGCGAAGTCAGAGTTAGTTGGCATCCATCTTCCATTTGGTCTTCTAATCCTTGAAATTATGTAAAGGAAAATTGTTGGAAGCCATTATTTGATCATATATAATTATTAAGATTTATTTTAATTAAACACAGTTTAATTGAGGAGAAATACTTGAACCTTTGCACAGAACTTCAATTGAAAATGATCTTCTAAAATGTTCAGAAGATGACATTTTGCAGCTACTGTCCTTTTTCAACTGGAAAGCCTGAACTCTTTCAAATGTGAATAGGTCTTTTCTCTTCTCATTTATAGAATGTATCCTCAAGTCTTCTTCAGCTGTGACCTGATCATAAATTCTTTTATTCTAAGACACTTTTTTATCTCTTACCTGGAGCTACCCCATGGGCAAAGCATGTAGGCAGAACTATTTTGTAGTTCATCTCTGTTCTGTGAAATAAATCATGTGGTCTTCTGCTGTTCATCCACTGATGATGTTCAAATATGTTATTTACCAGTAGTATGTTCATCCACGAAGCTTTAAAATATCATTCTAATCCTGTTTGTGTTACATAGTTAGATTTTTAACTATAATGTGCACATTCATGATTTGAATGTTGTAGCTTATCACTACTGCAATGGGAACAAAATTAATGAAAATATCTATCCTCAAAAATCCAAACACAACCATAGTTGTGTTCATTTGATTACCTGTTTCTGAAGCATCTTGATGTGTTTAGCAGTGTAAGCTGAAGTTGGAGTAAATTTTCCTTTTCCAAACCACTGATGGCTTTCCTAGGAAAGTTCCAGTGTAGATCCATGCTGCAAGTGAGGCTAGAGAAGGAGCCGACAACCTTCCCAAGCTGCATACCAAAATCCTCACATGGCAAAGAGCCACAAGATGTGCTGCAGAGCTGAGAGTGGCGAGGGAGCCCTGAGAACAGCTCACAGGTGGGAGAGGACAGCAGCTCCCCTGCTCCCACCACTCCATCATCAGAGGCACAGCCAAAACTCTTAAGTAAGTGACGCTGGCCTCAGCAGCCACTAATGTCTCCCTTATTCCCAGGGATCTGGCTTAGCCAGTGGCTCCTCTGCCAGTTTAGCCCCGCTTACCAGCCACAGCTGTGGGACAGGGTGGTGCTCGTAGCACTCCCAGCCCGCCGGCAGGTCGAGAGCTGCAGCTTAGCTGTCCCGGAGAGCCAAACATATCTTGCTCCCCTGCTGAATATTGCAGACTACACAGGGAGCATTTTCAGACCTTTAGCAGAGTACTGCTAATTGCTGGTTGCCTACGAGTGCTACTGTGAGCTAGAAAATAAATGCAACTATTGTGTTTTTCCCCCCAGGACTGCAAACTCACAGTCACAGGTTGCCCTCTTTATTACGCTGGTGCCAGAACCAAACGCTGGGACAGACTTGGCTGAAAACCCAACCAATTCTGTTGGCTAGGATGGTTTTAGACACATCGGTTCCCTGTTCAATGTGCAGTGGTACAGCTGTGCCAGCCCAAAGCAGGAGTGGAAACGGGTGCCTGGGGACAAAGGACAGGGGATTATTTGAGCTAGTTCAGGCAGCACCCCTGCTGAAATCACACCCTGGCATTTCAGTCCCACTTCTGTTTGTATTGAGGCTTACAGCAAGCTATTTTAAATCTTCAGGCACTGAACTTACTTCTAGGGTTGGTCTGACAAAGCCTCAATTTTTTTTTTAACCAAGAATTAAGAGAATGTGCCATATTTAGTATCAAGAACACTAGTTAAGTCTCAACATGTTTCTCAGCTCCTCACTATATGAAATTATATCTACTGCCCAGGGCTTGGGGCTGCAGGAACGCTAAGCACTGCGGCTACTGGCTAGCCCTGGCGCCAAGGGAGCTTTCCAGTGAAACTCCAGCGTGGTGAATGGTTTGCACTGGTTACCTGCTGGAAACCAGCGGTGTATAACCCACAGGGAAAGGCCAAGAGCGGGCAAGGTGTTCCCTAGAAAGCAGCCCAAGGGGCAAAGCCCAATGTCAGCCTCCGTGCTCATTGGAGTTTAATCTTCTTGCCAAATGTGTTTGCTTTCAGGAAGAAAAGTTAACATTTTAATTTTTCTTTTGTTAAGAAAAGGTCGCATCTGACTTTTCTGGTACTAGAAATCAGGCTGAGTTGTCCACTTTTGTTCACTGTCCCTATCCTTGGACTATTACCTCTGCAGATGGAGTCGTGCAGGAGGAGGAACCGTCACCGTTGGCTTTTGGGGACTGTGTCCCTGCTTGTGTTTGGACAACATCTAGGATAGTAAGACTCCTAGATAATATTTAGCATCTATAATAATAAAATAATAAACATTCTCTAGAGTTAAACCATGCTAACTGATGCACAGCTTCCTTTTCCTCCCCATTTCTGTCTTCAGCTGCCGTTACTTCTTTATAATTAGCAGCATAGAAGTTGGTAAAAGGAGCATTTAATCTTGCAACTAGAATGTAGATAGAGCTGTACAGAAAAATTTGTTTGCTTTTTGACAATTAAAAAAGACTTTTATAATGTTCGCTTCATGACTATTTGAAATTAATATTTTGGAGATATAAAAAGTAAACAATAATTTCAGGGCAAATGAAAAATGTCATTCCTCTCAAAATGAATGTTCTCATTTATGATGGGAGAGTTTTTGGAAAGCTTTTTCCACATACATTTGAATAATATTTTGAAAGAGTTGTCATTCTGAATTGGAAAAAAAACCTTACTGTTTGATGGAGAAATGATTTCAACTTCTTCATGTTAAAAAGACATTGTAAAACTTGGGGAAATGATTTTTTGTCAAATAAGGTATGTTTTCACATTGGCACAGGGGTGCCATATTGTATTTTTTGATGGAAATTGTGAATGGAAAGTGTATCTCATTTTAAATTTAGGAACATATTATACAATTTATTTTTAGCAGATAGGGGTGTTTTGACTGTAGGCTGTTCAAAACCTGCGACCAGTATCGGCTCTCTGTCGACCGGCCTGCTACAGGTGCTTTAGAAGGACCGAAGTCCTTCTGGAAGCAGTATTTCACGGCTGAGTCTGCTGGGTATTACTAAACAATAGTAAACACTTGTATTTATGCTACTCTAGGTAAATGTGATTTTAAATATAGATGTGGGGCGGATCTGTTGAATACTTGGCCATTCTGTAGCCCCCTTTGGGAGTGGAACTGCATGTGAGGGCTAAACCATGGCCAAGCCGCAGAGGCGGCTGTCTGGGGCTTTGTGGCAGCAGCGGGAGGCCAGGATGCCTCGCAGGAGCCACGTTACCCCCTTCTGCGCCTGAACTGCAGGTTCAGGCTGCGTCGGCATTCAGCTGGTTTTTAGATCCTGATGGTGAAGGAAGGGTCGTGCTAATCTCACACTGTGGAAAAGATGCTTCCCATGAGCTGAGCGTAGCTGGCATACGCTACAGTGAGATCTGAAGCAGGTTTTTGTCAGTTTTAATTTATGAGAAAGTCACTTTTATGCTCAGATGGCATTCATCTCTGTCTTCAGAATTAAGGCTTAGTGATCAGAGAATTTCAAAACTATTAGAAAAGATATCATGAGCATTCACAGTAGTTGCTCTTCAGCCTGACTTTGGTCCAAAATATCTTTTAATTTCTATTGTTTTTTTCTTTCATTTTTCCTTCATTTTCTTTTAACTTTCCATTGTAATGCAAACTGTTTAATTATCAATATTGGGAACTAGTGTAAAGACCTGTGAAACTTTAACATTCTTATGTTACCAAAGGAAAACCTGGAAAATGTTCTGCGTTGAAAGAAAACTAACAGGTTACATTCCTTTGGTATTTTCTCGGTAAAATTGTGTGTGAAAAATCCAGTGTTTTAAGCTAGACTTGGTCATGCACAAATGTGTAGAAAATCCATAAAATAATTAGGATAAAACAGGATGAATGAGTCACCTCTGGAGGGAAAAAGTTCATGAACCCTTTAAAGAAATTGAACATTTACAATATATTAAAATTTTTTTTGAGTTAGTGTAATTATTTCACTAAACCATGATGGTTTTGCTTTTAAAAGGCAAAACAAGTGTAAGAGGAAAAAGTGGATTGAAGACTGGTGAGGAAAAAAGCTCTACAGGTGCCTTTAGGAGTTAAAAAATTACAGAAACAGCAAAAAGTAGTATTTATATTCTTAGGACTGTATTTACCAAATTGCCATTTCAGGAATTTGGTTCTAAGAAAATACTCTAAGGTGAAGATAACCATGAAGGTGACAAGTAAAATTTTAGAAGCTGCTAAAATTGACAAAATATTTGGTCAAGCAAATGTATGTATGATCGATAGTAACAGATGTAGAGGAAGGAAATTGTGGATGTTTTAGCAAACATTTTCTTAGGCTCAGTAGAGTTCCCATAAGACTGAAGGGTTTTTTTTGTTTTTTTTACTGGTTTCTTTTGGCAAGTTTGAGGTGAATCAGATGAACTTAGTCTGGAAAAATGAGCAAATGATGGAATTAGTTAGATTTGGGTAAACTACTATGTATGTGGAAAACTGTTGAATATAATCAACTTCAATTCACCTAAACCACCCTTGCTATCCTGTTTCTAGCCCTCTTGAGAAAAAAGTGCAAGCTATATCTGTAGTGCCAAAATGTGAAATATTTGTTAGAATGGATAAATGTCCACTCAGGGTTAGAGTAAGACCAGCAATCTTTTTTTAAAGGTTTTCAAACATAGCTATATGAATGTAAAAATTGAAAATACTCAAGAATGGTTTCATTTAGATGACTGAGCAATTATTTATGCAATTCTTATTATGTAATTGTTATTATGCAATTATTGTGCCTCCAGACAATAAAAAACAGAGCACAGATGAGCTCTTTTTCCTCCAGGCTGCCCTCCAGGGCCACGTGTGAGCAACCTGCTTTAAGAAGGCACCACATCAACCCAAAATTTGTTAAAGATGCTTTCTTATGACTTAAGGTCTACCTCTCAAGGTTGCTTTAGGGCTCTAGCGCCTTTGATATTCACAGATGGTTTGCGTTGTTCAGTGGTCTGAGCCGGGCTCTGAATGAAGCACTGGTCACCACAGGCGCCAGAAAAAGCCGCTGCTCTTTGGGTACTCCTTGGGTTCAGCAGTCGGCAGGCACGTGCAGACACATCAGCACATACTCAGGATCTAGCTCTGCGGTTTCACTGTCAGCTTAAGCTGACCTAAATGTGGGCTGCAGCCAGAAGAGACCCCACCACCTGGATCAGCTCCTGACCTGAATGAAAACTAATGATCATTATTTTTATTATCATTTTCTCTGCGGGATTAGTTTTCAGTGAGATGGATAAATGGTTCCAGCGCACCGTGCTGGAGCTGAGGCAGCAGAGGTGGAAGGAGTACATGCCAGAGGTCAGGGGCTGCTCCTTTCGGCAGTGCTGTGGTCTTAGATAGGCTTAAACTGGCCGTGAAATAGTGCTCAAAGGCTGGGGTGAATATGTGAAACAAGCATAAAGTGAAATCCCAGCATCCTTACAAATAAGATTTATTCCTATGCAGGTTCACCTACTAGTTCACCTATAGTTCACTTTGTTGATTTTATTTCTCAATGTATTAACAGAGATATGTTTGATCTAAAAGGCAATGTTTGCACAAAAACAAATGGATATGAACAGATCCTGAACAAGCTGAGTGTGAAAGTAGAAAGCTTTAACCACTGGAACTGTGAGGTTCTAGGATAATCTTCCTGTGAGAGTGGTAACAACAAGGTATGGCTGTAAGGTAGACCAGGATCAATTTAGGATATTAACTATAATGTGAGTATAATGGTTTGATGGACTTGATGAACCAGCAGATCCCTTCTGGTCTTGTCACCTGGGAAAAGAGCTAGATAAAATAAGTGTAATAACCATCTGATATATGTTTTGGAGATCAGTATTTGCATTGGTGTAAATAGAAATGTTGCTTCTAACAATTGCCCTTAAAAAGTGCATGGCAATATAAGTGTTGTTGTGGATCCTTCTGCTATTGGCTTGGTGTATCCGTAATCCAACAAAATACCCAGGCATCTGTGTTACTGCAGTATTTCCCCTGGTTGCAACAGAAGCATCTATAAGCTCAGAATTATCTGGAGTCTTTTGTTGCCTCAGGGCTTCTAGTTATAGGAAATACTTCTCAGATCAGTGAAGCTGCTAGAAGTGATAAAGGGCTCTGCTGCAGTGGTGTTGGTTGCTGAACTGAAGCCCAAATTTGAACCCCAGAAGTGTTCTTCTCACGTGTTGTATGTGCCCCTGCAAGTCTGAAAAGGGAGGCTGTTGTGAGCTGAATTAAACAAATGTGTAGTGGAAATGCAAAATGTTGATGTAGTTGCAAAGTAGGCCTCTAGTTTAAATCGCGCCACGTAACCTGACTGTACCTGCTGGGTTACAATATTGCTGTCACTTCAGAGATGCAGACAACTGTTTCCTTCCCTGCAGGTGCTCGCCAAGTGGGTAATCTATAAGCAGGTAGTTCCAGATGGTGTGTGTATTGCCACCTTGCTGTACCTCCACCTTTACGCTAAGTGTTTTTAGGCTTTAAATGCTTCTTGACACTCTTTAGAAGTTAGAAATATACCTGTAGCTTGATTTGAAAACACAGTATGTGTGTTTTGGAATCGTTTTCAAATAGCTCCTCTGTTACTCTGGTCTTTCCGTATACTCACGGAATTTAATCTGATTGTTCAAATCTTTTAGTTTGTGTAAATATGTAAGGTGCAGAATAAGCATAGTTAGAGGATGGACTTTATTATACTTTCTGTAGGGGAAAAATATCTCTAGATGGACTCATTTACACAAATGGGATAGCTGTGTTGTGTTGTTTTAATTGAAAGTTGACCATATGTGGGCTCTGTTTTGGGACTTGGATACCGTTCTCTAGCAGATTTGAAGAGTTCTGAACCTGAACAATAAGTATTTGGAAAAGCAGGATTAGCCAGACTTCTGATTTAGACTCTGTTCATGTTAATTTGTGAATGGCAGTAGAGTTAACTCATTAGGGTTAAGTTAAGGAGGTAATATGTAAATCATTTTCCAATGGAAAATGTCTATTCTAAATCTTCTACCGGAAAATTTTAGTTTGTCCCTCCAAATGATTTTCCGCCAGGGAAAACGAAAATGGCAGCTCTCCAGCTGTCCACTTGGAAGTGTTTGTTTAGAGAAGGTGGAACTGAAAAATCCTGCCACGTGGGACTCCTAGCTGCGTGAAGGGAAGGCAAGGTGCCTGGTTGCCCCGGCTCTCCACTCCCAGATCCCAGCCTTCCTCAGCAGGTAGCCTGCAGCGGAGGCAGAGAAGCTGAATGTCCGGTCTCACTAGCTGCAGATCTCGGTTAACCTGGAAAACCTGACAGCTCGGTATCCTGCTCAAAGACTTGATCAGAGTCTTCCAAGCAAGCCAAAAATTTCCAAAGCCTGTTCCTTGTGAGTATATACTCTAGCTGGTTTATGTAAATACAATTGTATTTTGAAGAGAGAGCCACAAAGACAGGCATAGTTTCTAATTACTTATTAATTCCGTAAACAAACTATTAAGACATCTAGCAGTTTGTGTACTGTATAGAAAATGTGTGTAGTGTCTCTGCATCTAAATAGCTTTTCCCCTTTCTGGTTGTACCATACAATGACTTACGTAGAACTGTGGCTGGGCAAAATGCCATTAAGCTCAGCATTCCTGCCCACACGGAATTTACTGTGAAATTGAGTGATATTAAATATTTGGTTTTGATATTATGACTTCCTTTGCATTTGACCACTACCTAATGCAAAGGCTCCTTAATTTAGTCTTAAAATCAGAACAATTTTGACATGAAGTAAATTACTAAATGAAAAGGAGCAGGTTGCGTATAATCAGATTTTCCAGGCTACCCGCTTACTGTCAGGTGCTAATTACACTGGTAAGTTGTATTTTTTCATATATCAATAGGATGTCTTAGAAATTATTTAAAAAGTGTGGTGGACTTGGGGAGACTCTTCTGAAACAACTATGTAGCAATTGTAGGTAAACCTACAGAAAAACACCCAGAGTCACAATCTGCTGCAGGAGCTGTTTGTGTATGTATCTCTGGTTGAGTAGCATCCTTATTTCAGTGAGACTTTGCATTGGTTTCTCACTCTGCATCAATTTGTATCTGTTCAACTCATTATTTGTATCATTGTATAAAGCTGGCTTTATTCACATGGTCTTGGCTTTGAAAACAAAAATCCAGCCCAGCATCACAAAGTTCCTGTGTGTGGCTTAAGGAATTACATATTCTGCCTTTTTAGAGTGTAAAATTATAGTTGTATAAAATCACCTAGCAGTTCTTTACCATCAGTTGCATTTTATTACCAATTTCAGATATAGCCATGAGGTAACACCTAAAAAGGTCACAGTGCAAATACATGTGCAGAATTTAAATGAGAACTTATTCTTTCTCCAATAAATATACACCGGATGCAAAGAAAGAATTGGAACGTTTTCAGAATGCAGCTAGGGCCAATAAGGATCTCATCGGGGACTGTTTCAAAGATTAGTTTCTGATGTCCATAGAAACATATTGTGTGAGCCTGTTTTTAGATAATACGCTGTTTCTGTACATTGCCATCTCTTATGAAAGAGTTCCGGCTGCGCAGGTCTGATTGCTGGATTTTGCAGTGTCCTGCGAGAGCTGCAAAACCTCTGCAGTCGTAGTGGACTGGCTGCCTCTGTAAAGTGAGCCTGTAAAGCTTTATTTCCTTCTGGGAAAGAAAGCGTATCTGAATATTGCCGAGATTTGAAATGACCTGTCCCAGTACTAAACAAAGGTTCAAAGGAAGAGGAAAGGGGAAACGTGTTTCCAGAAGTGAAACCTCAGGTGATCTGGTTTCTAGACTCAGCTCCGACACTAGCTTTTTTTGTCAGCCTTGCTAAGTCATTTAGCTGTGCCTCTTTCCTTGTCTTTATAATAGGGATAACAGGAGTATTGTAAAGCCAAAATCAATATTGCTAGTAAAACACTGATATTCACACTCATGCAGAAGGCCCACACAAGTGCGTATGTGCTGTTTAAGACCTGAAATACTGGGCAATTAGACCCCACTGCTGCGACTGAGCGTTCTTCGTCCAGATAGAATGAGTGGGGGCAGAAAGTGGTCACCACCACTGGGGATTCGCTTACACGAAGTGCATAGAGCCCTTTTTTGGGAAATCACGCTGAAGAGCAATGGGAGAGCTGGGCTTTCCACCCTGACTGATAGGACTAACATCTTTCTGGTTACTGGGTTGAACACTGCAGGGAACGTTTCCAAAATAAAAGGATGTTAGCGTAATCTGGGCTTGTCAATAAATATTATTAACAAGAGTTAGTCAGAAAAGAGGTGAGAAAAATCTCACTTTTTTCCCTATTCTTAGGTTTGGTAGCTTGGGAATTTTTGATTGACTCTGTTACTAGCCAGTGCTGTAGAGATGAGGAAGGAAAACCTGAGCTAATGAGTTGAGTATTTTCAACTTTTAAAGGAAGCTCAAGTGAACCAGTGGTGATGGGCAGGTTGCAAGCCTTCTGCGTAGACCAGAATAGCCAACTACAGAGCCCTGACCAAGTAAGAGTGTTTCAAAGGTTGTAACTTTCTTTAAATTTGACTTAGAGAGTCGATTCCAAAAGCACAAACCTGTGGCTGTAAGAATCTCTGTTTTATAATCTGTCTGTTTGAGTTTCTCAAAGCTGAGTGACTGCATTATTGGGATGATGTGTCATTCCTGATTAGATCTGCATGTTGGTTTAAACATAACACTACATGCCAGAGCTTCCGAACTGGATGTGATGCAGCATCAAAGTGATGTTTCATGCTCTGGGAACTTCAAAAAGTCATTGAAGGGAGAAAAGTGGGATGCCAATGGGAGGAATGACAGAAAATTGGTCTTGGTTCTACTCTTATCAAGGTAAATAGTAAAACATATGTTGACTTAGTTTGAAGCAAGATGGACCTGTAATGACTCTGATAAAGTAGGTGGTGTCTTATGGTTTGCATGTCAATCCTAAATTTCTGAGGAATGGGATGTCCTTCTTTAGTTTTTAAAATTGCACTGCGCATTGCCTGTTTCTTATAAACAAATAGTAGAGTAATAATTGCTGCCTGTTTTATTTATAAAAAAGGTGGTGGAAGTATTTATTATAAATGAAATTCATTGCAAATTAGCCTCCTTTTCTGTTTATGAGTGATTTTAACAAACAACGTTCTGTTCTTATTATTCACTGTGTAACATGGAAGGAAAAAGCTGTCTCCTCTGTGTCCCCTTGCCACCATTTCCTCAAATCCTTCCAAATAGGCCGAGAATATTTGGTAGAACTGGTATTATTATTTCTGAAGCCACCTAATCTTTTCCTCTAAACTGTGTTGCTGGAGGCCTGATATATGACCAGAAAAGTTTGTACATTTTATGGAGTCCTGCAGACTATACGGTGGTAAACAGGGCTGGCCAAAGGTCTGTCACCCTATATAAACAGAGTGGGTGGCTTCCTAAAACTTCTCAAATTGCTGCACCAAATTATGGGCACGTGGTTGTACACTCTACACCTCCATTCTCAATCTGTAATATGTAGTAATGCCATCAGATTTTCTGCGGCTGTTGCAGAAGCAAAGCTTATGAACCTATCCAATAAGACAGCTTAATAGAAACTCCCAGCAGATTTTCCTATCTTTATACTAGAGTTGAATCGTGTGCAATAAATAAGGGCAACAGGAGACTATAAGACCCCCAAATATCAAACTGCTTATTTAGTAGCCACCGTCCTAGTCTTTCAATGAGGCAAAAATCCTGTAAGAAATATTGTATGTGATCATAGTTAAACCAATATCTGATAATGTGCTACAGGTTCTTAACTAAAATTGCCAAATGCCCAGTTCTGGTCCTGTACAGGGTGCTTTACAAACAGTGCTGAGAAGCAGATGGCGATTTCCCACTCCTTAATGTGGTGGAGCCAGACAAACTATTTAGGCAAAGGGCAAGCTGTGGGGAAAGAGAAGAAGGTGCAGGTAGGGCAAGACTCCAGGACATACTCACTTGACCGGTTGTGGGTTATCTGGTTCCTGATTTTGTTTTTTAGGTTTTTTTTTTGGTTTGAGGGGTTTATTATGTGGGCTTGATTGTATTAGTGAGTACTGTCCCCAAGATTCAAATTATTTGATGACTTAATAAAAATGCATTTTTTTCTTTAATCTGGGAAAAGTAACACTTACTGTTTGAATTTATGCTTGGATTCAAATATCTATCAACCTCACTGTTCTTGAAATACCCAGAAATCTCTCCCTGCTACATATCCCAAAGTTCTCCATTACACCAAATGTTTTCATACTCTCAGTTATAAATAATGTGTGTGATGGAAGAGTAAAGTTTAGAACTAATTGCCTACTATATTTCATGGCAGGAACAGAATAACATTTCAGCTTCACAGAACACAAAAAACGTACCTAGAAACTAAATGAAACAGAACTGGCAACTTTTTCTTCTCTCATGGACAAAAACTGGCTAAATTACCTTAAAGTAAATGAACAGAGAGAAGAAAAAGAGAATAGAGCTGCTTGTTTTTGGATTGCCTGTGGTCTAAGATTTTGTGTGCAAAGTTTGAATCCAGAGGGAACCTCGAGCCTTCATAAACAAACTTTATAATGGAAATGCTGTCAAATTCTTAAGTGCAGCAAGGCAAATGGCACAGCTATGGTATGTTAAAAAAATATTAAAATGCTATGAACACAGGGTGAAGGCTAGCTGTCTTGACACTGAACACAGAAAGGTAAATGATTGGAACTTTAATTACTTTGATCCGTCATGCCTTGTAGCTATATGTCAGCTAAGCCAACAAAACTGACACAGAACAAAGGCCATGACTGTTTCAACATCTTAACTCATTTCTTATGGTTGATTAATAAGTCTATTGAATGAAACATGTGATGAGAATTGAGAAAAACATAAAGCGTGAGTTTACACATACACGCACATGTCCCGTGTGCATGACTTTTCTTCGGTAGATATATTGGTTCAGAATATGGAGTAACAAGGGGTGATATGCCTGGTGTACAGTTCTTGCCATCAGCGTTGCACCTTGGTCTCTGAGGGGTCTGCAGACCCAGAAGCACTTGGGTGGCATGTTGTCCTGCTCTGGATCATGTCTGTATTTACCTGCCGCCGCATACCTCTGGAATGGCTCTGATTCCTTGGTCAGGCCTCTCCTGAATTATGATTTAGCCTATATTCCTATTTGATTGAGAGTCTATGACCACCCAGCAGTTGGTTTCCTAAAGAGGGAAAGCCCCCAAAGACAGAGGAAAGTGCTATACTAAAGTGGACTTTTTCACATTGGTCTTGCTTCTACCATCTACTGTCTTCTTTCCTTCCCAAACCTCATTTAATCTCTGAGGCACTAACAGTGTTTCAGTCATCTAGCACTGAAGTCCAACAGGACAATTTATATTTACAACCTTTGCCAAGTGATCTTTAATTCTTGGAGGATGCTGCTGATTTGCCAGAATGAGACAACTACGAACTTCTCGCACAGAATAATTCGGGTCTAATTTCACTTTAATTTTCACTTTGAGCAAGCTATTCAGTTAAATGCTTATTCCAGAGATACTTCTATGGCTACTATACTTGATATTAATAAACATGGTTTCCAAAAAAAAGGTTTAATTCTGACAGTTATATTGAGAAAGAATCTAGCCCGTGCAGTGAAACATTAAGCCAGTCGTTATAAATTGATGGTAATTGATGGATCGTGTGTCTGTTGGATGCAAAATCAAAATATTTATATTAACAAAATGTGTTTTACAGCAATTGCACAGCAAACCATGTGAATAGTGAGAAAGTGTGTGTCCCCATAATTCCTGAGCTCCCGTGATCTCACGTGAGGTGTGCTGAGCAGGAGAGGACAGTGACTCAGGCTCTCCACCTGCGTGACAGGGATCTGTAGCATCTCTGATGACTGTTTCTTCTCCCACCAGGAGAAGACAGCTTGTGCCATCCTGCTCCTCAGTATTTACAGGAATTGCTCCCAGCAAGTAACTACTCTATTCTCACAGTTACAGGGCACATTGAGTGACAGAATCAGCGTTCGAGTTTAGACAGTTTTTCCTTTCATTAATGTGGTTTGTATTTGGAGCTAATTTTTAAAGGAAGTCCTTGGAGGTGCAGTCAAAATAGTCTGTGCTGGAATCCTCACAACTCATTTGATGCCATTTTCCAGTCAGCAACTAGTTCAAGACCCCTCTCCTCCATCATTCGAAGCTCTGGAACATTAAACACCGTCTTGTGTTGTAGTTTGAATCTGAGATGACTTAAGTAGCAGTGAATAGCTCATCAACATACCTACTCTACAAAAGGAGCGTACATTTGGATGCTGCCTGAAATGCTGATATTTTAAAGAAAAATACATAAAGCTATTCATTAACTATTTATTTTTTCCTTTGTGCAATGTTCTACAAAATATGTTTTTAAACTCTAGTTCAGCAGCTAAACCAGTGATTTTATTTGAAGAGCAGCACTAAAAAGCTGGCTTTTAAAACATTTAACTCTGATTTTGCATTTTAAAAGTATGCTAATATTATGAGGGATCAAATTGCTAGAATATTTTTTGAAATCAGATATTTTTTCTTAAAGTTTACATACTAAAATAAAATTGGGTGTAAATAGAAGGCGGTCAATTAATTCTTTTGAGCTAATTTATAGTTTTTGAGTAAATTCCTTGTCCCATGAAGGTTAATAGGTGCCCTTTTGCTTTGACTTAAATGGTGTTCAGATAACATCTCTTGAATCTGTCATATCTTTATTATGAGTCTTAGTGTGAAACTTGTCTTATGGGGTTTCTTGATTGCTTTCCAAAAATTGATACAATAGAATATACTTTTTAAGATACAGTATATGTGTTTGCATCTTTCATACCTGTTTTATCTCTCTCTGTAATATTACTGTTATGACAACTTATTACTACTCAGGTAAATAAGCAGTAAATTTGGTGTAAAATAGAGGAAGTAAAATACCCATGTGAATATTTTACACGAGCTTCCTGCCTAGTAAGTTGTACTGCAGTAGTCTGTAGCAGTCTGATCGAATGTAGGGGTTTGGCATCTAAATAGCCTCCAGTATGGACATATATCAATAAGGACAATTTTGTTATGAACAAGCATAGCTGGAATTTGTCTAGATGGAAAGTGATCTTTGCGACCTAGTCTGATTTTTGTTTTCTATCGTTGTAGAAAGTTAATCCAGATCATAAAATGCTAATTTTGCTAATATGTTTCTAACATCATACGTTGCTAATAGCTGATATTGGCTGGCCTTTTATATCCTGAGAAAAGGAAAATGTGTAAATAGGAATGCTATATCCAAATTGTACAATTGTAGATGCTGTTCTGATGAAGCCAAAAGGCCTGGGAATGGCATACTGCACTAAAGATCAAGGAAATGTCAGTTATATTCCCAGTGGTGACACTGGCCTGCTGTCTGCCCTTGAGCAAGTTACATCATGAGTCTATACCTTGGTATGATCACACAGCTGCAATACTGAGCTTCCTTGGTGAAGTGTTTTAAGATTGACAAATGAAAACCTACTATATAATACACTATCAAATGTAATTATTATTGAGTTACCAGTTACTATTATTGAGTCATTCAGTCGGCAAAAATGTGTCTAGAACAAAAAGGGCAGCAAGATAAAAGCAAATACTGATAACGTTTCTGTTCTTCCCTCTGTGTAGACGTTGGATCTTAAAGGAAACAAATCCTTCATGCGTTGTCTGAGCCCAGCAGGGAAATAGAAACACTTTCCAAAAACAGAGAAAATAAAGGGAAACACAAAGAAAAAAGGAACTAATCCTTCATATTTATCTAAGAACTCCTGAACCCCGTTTAGATAGGTATAGCCTTTCTTAGGGCAAATGACTTAATTGAAATTAATGTTATATGATCTATAAAAATATTTTTTCAGGTCTGTTGGCTTTTCCAAATGAAAATTGAACTTTCTAAGGCCTTTCTCCATAATATAATAAACCTATTTTTAGTTTCATGAATGTCTAAGAAAGAATGTTTTATCCACCTGAAGGAAAGTGTTACTCAAACCTTGAAAACACTGCAAAATATTGTATATGGCACCAGTCATATTTATATTGCATCCCTGCTGCAATATAAAGAACTAATTCCGTGCCTAAAAACTATTCAATGACTTTGAAGATGGGAAAGCTAGAAACTGCAAAGAGTAGAACGTACTTGAAAAAATTATCTGCTGTAAATACTTAGGGTTGTAAAAGATACCTATATAGGTACTTAAAACCCGGGAACTGTGATATCCGTTTTACTAGTTTCATTTTAGATGACACAATGAGAATAAGGTTTGCTTTTTCTTTCTGATGATTATCTAATGTATGACTCTGGATGAATCGCTCGGTATCTTTAGTTTTAGGTTACCTGTTTCTTTGAAAATGATGTGAGGATTTCTTGAAAAATGGAAGTGATTTCACAACATAAATGGTGCTGTAAGTTATGTTAAGGTATTTTTGTATTCCAAAAGCTTGTTTGTGGCTGCAGTCTATGGTAAAAACCAACTTATAATAGTAAGTGAGGAGTGATTCACATATGTTGAGTGTTTTTATTAAGAATTTGTTTTGATTATGGCTGAAACTGATTCCTCAAGCCAACCATCTGTAGAAAGAAAAAGCATTAACTGTAGGGATAGAATTGATTAGTGAACATTCTTGTCTGGTAGCATAAGTAAAGACATCAAGGGAGGTAGGAAAGAAAGACATGAATCAGCAATCATGGAAGACAGGGCAAAAAGAGACTTGAGAGGTCACCTAATGCATCCCTGCCTCAAGGTAAGATCAACAATACCTATGTCATTCTTGACAGATGTTTGTTTAATTCTTTTTAAATGCCTCCAGTAATAGAGATTTCCTAACTTCCTTGGCGTATTATTTCAGTTGGTAACTATCCTTACAATCCAGAAGTGTTCCCCAACTCCTAACCTAAATTTTCTTTTATCCAGCCTAATTTTCTCCTATTCCTAGTGAGTAACAAGAACAACTTACTCCATTAATGTCACAGGAACTTTGTACCTTTTTGGAATACTGCAATCATCTCTTTCTCAGTGAAGTACCTCCCTTCCCTGTCAGCATCACTAAATTCTTTTCCGTTTAGAGTGAAAACAGAGGCTCTAAAAAGAAGGAGTCCTTTCTCCTTGTAGAGATTCAGAAACTTCAGTTTTTTCCCCCTCATCTTACTCAAAATCTAAATGAAGCCCTGAGAAAGTTTGTGAAAGCACACACAAAGACAGATTTTCACCTTTATCTTCAAAGATTACTTGTGATCAGGTACTGGCTATAGTAAAACATGGATTACTCCTGAAAGCTTGAAAGCCAGAGCACTTTTGGAGTCTGATTCTGAGACAATAAAATCTAAAGGACTTAGCTTTTCTCCCTCTGTGTTACCTATCTGGCCAGTGCATCCTTGTTGGGCTTCATACTGCAAGTGCTAGACATAACTCCAGTGGATTTCACTTGTGCAAAGACAGCAACAGAGTTACTGAACTTCACCTCATCCAAGCTCGCTCTTCCATCTTCAGAAGCACCTTAAGCTGGTAATGTGTATTTGTACAGAAATTCAACATGTTCGATGAGGCTCACATACTGCCACAAGGCTATGGAGTTCAGAAGGGAAGGCAAATGCTAGCAAAGGTGTCAAAATCTGCTGCTCACCAGCAGAAACTTTTGGGGCAAATAACCAACCAAGGTTCAGCTACTATGTTTTTCTCTTTTCTGTAATAGCTCCACAGGGACTATTACAATTGCAAGGCATAATAACAGCAAATAAGCTTCTTGGGTTAAAAAAATGCCATTTCCAAGCATGAGAAAATTCATAAGAGACTTCCATTACCCTACTGCTGCTGTTTTTTTAATAACTGTATGCATGAATGTGCTGCCTTTTCTGCCTTTTTTACATTGGGCCTGACTGGTTGAAAATTGGTTGGCCCACAGGAAAGCTAGTTTCAGTAAGAGCCAAGAATTGGATTATATTCACCTGATTTTTTTTAATTACTTATTAAGTTTATCTAAAGATGCTTACCACTTGAATTTTTATACTGAACCACAGAAAACTGCAGACAGAAATGACAGAGTAGAACATTACACTTGACTTAAGTAACTAACTCAGCTGCTAGAAACTTAGGTTCAGCTTCAGCAAGCTGTAGATTATAAATTACGGTGATATTAGTCTATGTTCATTAGTCTAAGATGTCAGCAAGTGTTTATTGGCACAACTATTTTTCTAGCATCTAAACAAACAACTCTCAGTATCTTTAGGCTTTTCATTGGGATACAGCAGATCACTGCAGAAATAGATCACTTAGGTAGTGGTTGGAAGGATGTTTTTCAGGTTAATATTTGTGAAATTCTAGGCAAGAAATCCATGCTAAATGATTTAGAGTAAAGGTAGGGACAAAATATGTAATGTTCCCTTTGCTATCCTCTTCTATCTTTATAAGTCTGAAATATGTTAGGTTCTTAGGGCTTGGCTTTTATCAAAACCTCTTGAACTTATGAAGCCATGAATTGAGTTGCCATTAATGTAGCAAACATGTACATTGTGTAATTTAACTTGGCATCACCATGCAGCAAGTCTGATTGCCATGTTTCCTATAGCTCTGCTTGTGTTTCATGTATTCTGGTTTCCAGACTGACCTCACCTGTGCATTTTGGCACTGTTAACTTGCACAATGTTACTTAATAAAATGCCTGAGATATAAAAGAAACAAGATTCTCCTCAAAACAAGAGCCTGCAGCTAGTTTATCACCTGTGTCTCTGGAGAGAAGTGAATTCTTCCCAATGCCCAAAACTGTCAATCAAACCATCCAGACCAGAGGATTGTTATCTGAGCTGGGAAGCTCCCATGAACTTCCAGGGTAGTATGTATGAAGAAGGTGGCCTCTAGCCAGGACCAAAGCACATGGCTCTTTATTGATTGAAATTAGCACTTTGTGAGATGCAGTGGGACAGTATCCAGTCCAGCTCTCCCAGCCTGCAGTTCCTGTTTGGGGATAAGATCCTACGTGTGAATCAAAGTCGAACCACTTTGTCGTGATAGTGGAGGGGATCAGGAATTCATGACTAAGATAGTGCATCTTAAAAATGTCAAGAAACAGATGGGGGAAATCTGTCATCTTAGTCTATATTTTTCATCTGTTCTTAATTTAAGCCTATCCCAATCTTTATATTTATTCCACTCCATATACTTAAATGGAGTATGGGGGAAGTGTGGGTGGTTACTTTTCCTGAGGTGGAGATAGGACATTCATAGTAGAAGAAGGAAGTCTTTTCAGGTCAGTATGGGCCCAGTTTCATAATTTCATAGGCTTGAGTAAATCTATGCTAATTTAGGATACCAGAAGTCAGTGTCATGTTTCCAGTTTAGATTCTCTTCCTATCTCTGCAAGCTTCCTATCTATCCTTCTTATATATAGTACTGTGTCCCCTATGTGCTAATGACGATCTAGCAACAGTAGCCAAGTTCTAAATGGACGTAATATTGTGTGAAAATGCCCAGAAGAGAGGCCTAGAAAGTTAGGCTTATTGGTGAATATTATTTAATGTAGGCAAGAATATTATTGATATGGGTACTTTGAATGAAGTATTAACCTCCTTTATCTATCTATCTATCTGTTTATTTTTGCTTCACTTGAGGAAAATATAATTCAGTGTAATTCAATGGCAGATTCTTTATTTTTGTCAAGTACATCTTCATTTTTAATGAGTATAGACCTAAGGAAAAGAACCTGTAATTTGGAGACTTTGGAAGAATTTAAGTCCTGTACCTGGCTTCCTCTCCCTGTGTAAAAAGATGAAAGAATTTTTATTTGAAACTATGGCATTTTATAAAAGGCTGTAGGGCTTAAAGTACACGTTTTACCTCTCACTGTCATTTTCTGTAATTTTAACAAAAAAGGTTTGCGTAGGTTTAGATATTGACGTGCCATGTCAAATCATGCCACTTTCCAGGCCTCAGTGTAAGCTTCCCATTCACTCCTACTATAAAAGTTTAAATATTCAGCTGTACGTGTCATGTGAAAATATTAACCATTAGAAAAGACTCTGGAAATATAAGTTGTGAAAGGTGGAAATAATCTTTCTAGGAGTGGCATGGAGCTGACAGTGTACAGATAATAAAGGTAATAACCTTCACTTAAAGAAGAAAATGTTCTGTAAGGTGTAATATTTTTACAAATACTGTAAATGAACTAGAGCAAGCTTCACAAACAAATAAAATTCCAAAGAAATAATTTCACCAAAAGTTCTGTAACTGTTTGCCAATTATCTTTAGTTTGCAAGGCTACTTTTTGAAGGGTAAAGTCCTATCTAATCATGTGAAGGTCTCAGATACTGTGCAGTCTGCTTTGATGTATTTACTACCAGGAGATGCCAGACGTTTCCAGAATACAAATCTCTTACTTACAGGATCCCAGCCCCCATAATACATCATAAACAATCCATAAATAATTCTCATGTGAAAAGTTATGGGCCAAACCGATCCTGATGGAAATTTCAGCTGCGGGGAGTCCATTGCAAGAAAACTTGATGGCATTTGAGGAGAATATTTTATAAGGCTAGTTTAGCATGAAAGAGAGCGGAGGCTGTGCTTGGGGTAAGGACTGCGCAGGACAGCGAGGAAGAGGGCAACTAGCCGCAGTTCTCACCAGTTCGGCTCCTGAGGAATTCGCTAACCGCTGCCTGACCCCGCGTGCGCGGGACACACACGAGAGGCAACCAGGCAGAAATCCCAGCTGCCCCATCCTCAGCCTTCCTCCTGGGACACCATAGATCTTCTTCAGAGAGACAGGAGTAATTCTCAGGTCGCTGTGCTGAATCCGAGTCTTTTTGCTGCATTCTCAGATTTTAATTATGGCACAAATAAGGCTCCTCTAGTCTGCTTTCTGGAATGGCTATTTTTATTCTGTATTTATAGCTTTATTTACAAGGATATAGTGCTGACCTGTAACTTAGCCCTAACCTGGAGGACAATTGAATTGATTTTCAGCTAATTCCATCTATTTCACTTTTAGTGCTGCATTTTTAAGATGTCAAAACATTTTGTCATTCGTCTTATAATTTTTTGTGCAATGAGTTCATTCAAAAAGTAAACAATTCTTAATGTTTACTTTTCATTAAAAAATTGCCAAATTCTACCCTCAGGATCACTGGACCACACAAACTTTCCCATTTCTTTAGATTAATCTCTTCCTGTTCCCCAAGAACAGCCTTTATAGTCTAAAAATTCCCCCTGCCGGCTCTAGAAACTAGAGCCATGTTCCATGTAACACATCTATACTTTTTCTTTCTAATTCCATGTTGTTTTTTTTCCTGAAAAAAATAATCTAAAAATGTCTTTGTAATTTTTGTTTCTGATGAAAAATATTATTTTATTAGGATAGCCCATATTTATGATTTTTGTTTTCAAGATTTTTTGAACAATGCCATTTTTTAAATGTTCATTTTTTTAAAAAAATAGATGAAAAATTTTATTCCTTTGGGGAAAATTGGTCTTTCTGTTGTTGTTTTTATTTTCCAGCTACCATCCTGCTTATTTCCACTTAATGTTAGTCAAGCACATAACATAGAACAGAGGGAAAAGGAAATATTTTTGGCTGAAGACATTGGAGTAAATCACAGCTCTTGTGAGAAAATGTCATGAATATCTATGTAAAACAGACAGGACTTAGATTTTACGAGAAGGAGATAGAGAGAAAAGTGCAAGGACTCAATTTATCTGCATCTGAATGATAAAGGACTGAGTGAACCCTTTTGGTATTGAAATCTATGCTTTTAGAGAGAGTATTTTTAATTTTTTTTAAGATAGTATTTTGGTCACTAAACCATTTATAATTCATAAGGTCAGAAGGGACCATTGCAATGATATAGTTTGACCTGTGCAGTACAGACTGTAGTTCTCCTTAAATTAATTCCCACTCAAAAAAGCGTATATCTTTTAAAAGCATAACTTACTTTAATTTGAACATACATATTGATGAAGAATTCACGGCTTTAGTAAGCTGGTACAACCATTTGTAACTTCCATTCCTAAAAACACATACATTTTGTCCTAATCCACATAGGGCTGTCTTGAACTTCTGCCCAGTTGTTCTCATCTTACCTTTCTTGGCTTCTGAAGCACCTCTTATGGATGTTTTGTTCCTCATGTATATACCTGCCATTGGCGACGGAGTCATGCCTTAACCTTCTCTTTGATAAACTGTGAGATTCTGTGCAAGAAGTCTTTCATCTGAAGGCATGTTTCCCATTCCTTGTTTTCTTGTGGCTCTTCCCATATTTTCTGACCAAGATGACTGAGTTAATCATTTTTATTTCTCTGTTTCTGACACTTTGAAGCTGAGAAGTTCGGAGTGATAACTGGTATAGCATATGCTTCAAGAACTGGAAAATAAAGATATGCTACTTAATCACTTATCTCAGTTCTACAACATCAAGAACAGCCCCATTCTGTTGGCTTTTGATGCAGGGTAGAGAATTTTTTTTCCATACCCACTGCTGTGGGAATAGGAATATCCAGTACATTTGCAGTTTAGATACCTGGAATACATTTATTCATGGATCACGCCCATTTACACCTCCCTTGCCATTTAAATGGCTATTTTTTTTTGAGGAATTGGTTCAATTTTTTTCTTTATCAACACTGGAGAAGGGCTTCCCCCCCCCCCCCCCAAGGGTGGGCAGTGTCAATTGCTAGACCTCCATCCTGTCTGCAGTGCTGTGCAAAGGGGAGGGCACAGAGCGCTTTAAAGAGCTCCGGGAAGGTCTGTGAAAACTGAGGGAACTGAACAGCTGAGACTGTATCGCCATCCCAGATACCTCACTAAGCTGGATAATTTGTCCATCAAAAGACAAGTCCGACTTAGGGAGAGGATTAGTGTAGCTAATGCTATACGTGCTACTCACTGAAACATTTTCTGTGTAATCACTGTATTGTTTTTCCCCTCTCTCTAGCAAGGTGCCCGAGAGGTCTGGCTTTCTCTGTGCCTTCCTCGCAGAGCTTCTGTGCTGCTTCTTCCTCGCTGCTGGACTGTGCTGCACCAGAGCACACAGTAATTGGGCCTGTCTTAAAACACACACACAAAAACAAACAGAAAACCCAAAACTGCTTTCACTTTTCATAGCTTGTAGAAAGAAAATAGTGCAAATGCTAGTGAGGACCACACTGACTTCATACCCGTTTCTTTTATGCTTTCCCTGGGAAAGGAGACTTAGTTCACTGTGGCATCATACCTGCAGGCCTTTTGCCTGCTTGTTTCATCTGTGTAGCTGCATATTGGTCAGTGCTGCCGTTAGAAAGCTCGCTCTCTCCCTTAATGAAGAAAAAATTCTCGCTCTTCATATCATTGGCTTTTGCCTTGTTATAAACAGGACACCTCTGGCACATTATTCTCTTTAGTTAGTTCCCACCAACGTGTCCGTCAGTGCAGTAGCTCAAAAGCTCCTGTTCCGTCGCACTGGGCAGTAAAGTTACAGACGTATGAAAATGCACACGTATGTCCGTGTGTATGCTGCTGGTGTTCGGTACTTGCGCTTTTCAAAAACACCTTGAGTTAATAGCATGCTATACATAACGGCTCATTCTTATTCTGTATGAGTAAGTCTTTGTTCCCTGAATTTGCCATGGGCATTCTGGTGTTTCAACTTTATCTCTGACATATCACTAAGATTGTGTTCTTTTGCTGGCAGATGTAAAAACAAAAAAACAAAAAACCCACAAACCAAAAGCAAAAAAAATCCCTAACATATGTAACCCCCTAATCCATTTTAACATAAGCATTGAAATTACATTTTTAATGTTCATCCAGAGTTTTGTCAGTTGCACATCTATAACATTTTAGCACGTTAAATATTGTTTGTTCATTTAATTATGCTATATAAACTGTTGCATACCCTTAATTTTATAACTAAAAAATCAACAATTATGTTGGTTTTGTACTGGTTGCTGGGTACTACCTAATGCTCATAATTTTTTCCTTAGATTTCTCTTGCATTCTTTTGGATCTCTTTGAAGTGAATGGAATGGTTTTAATGTTGACCCAAACTGAATTGGTTACAGGAGATAAGAAAAACATTTTAATATAAAGAGTGCGTAGACAAAGATGATAAAGACAATTTCAGGCGTATAGGAAAGGCAGGCAAGGAAACTGAAATCAAGCAATTTCTGCTTGGGTCTGGTAGATGACTGATTTCACACGCTTTTCAGCATAGGAATGTGGATGTTCATGAAAACTTGATCAAGAGCCATATCCAAGAGTGCATTTGCATATCTGAAACAGGGTGTACAAAGATTTTAAAGGCCTACATCCAAGATTGTCATCCAAAATTTCCTTTGTTCAGACACACTTAAGCCTGAAAGCACCACTGAACTTCAGCACTGCTTTGTGGAGGCAAAGAAAGTTAACCGTAAGAAGCTGAGCTAGTCCAAGTCAGCTCTAAGGAACTTCATCATGCATCTCCCTGTGCTGCCAGCAGAGCTAATGCCACTCTAGTCCCAGTAGCAGGTCTGCACCCGCCTCGTCACATCGCATGGCCTAGAGTTACCTGTATGGGAGAAAATTATTTTATAGATAAGATAGTATGTGTATGGCTTCCTCACAAAAAACTGCAGAAAATGGTAAGGAAGCCTGAAAAGGTATTTTTATATTATCAGAACCAGAAAATGATTCTGCTAGTTCTATTAAAACTTTGAAAGAAACCACGAGAGAACTGAGGAAAGGCTGTATGCAGCCATTACTGGTGGTGCTGTGTAGCAGTGACTTCAGAAGCTACGGGCCTTGAGTAAAACCAGCTCAAACTAACCGAGTGCGCTGGTGTCTACGGAAGCAGCGGAGCGGATAGGATATATTCAATAAAACATTTGGTACTGAGTATAGGATGTACTCATCTGAGGTACTGATGGATTCAAATTAGATTTGAATAGGCTGCTGCTATGAAGACACGGTTTGAAGTAATACGTGAAATGCCCAGTGGCTGCTGATGTAGTCCAAAAGTTAGTTTTGAGACAGACCCTATTTAATTGTTTCATTAATGGTTTGGAAGAAGATTGGGTGAGGTAGTAATGAGATTTGTAACTCTTGGTTTAGTATTAACAGCAAAAGATGCTGTTTTCTGGAAGTTTTATTGCTGTTTGTACACCCGTTCATGTCCATAAACCACGCAGATCCAAACCCGTCAGGCATTTGGCTTTAGCCTGCGCGCCGGCTGTAGAAGTGTCTCTTCCGTTTCGGGGTCGTGCTGAAGCGCTTTGTTATGGGGCTTCTCCCGGAGGTAGTGTGACACCCGCACGCAGGGAATTGCAAGAGAGAGGAGTTAACCAAGGGGATTCATTGCAGTCATGCTGTTTTGTTCCACCTGGATTTAAAACTCTGCTCTTTGGCAGAGAGCAGTGCATCAAGCAGCTTCTGCCTGGTGGTGCTGGTGCATCCTCGAGAGCAGCGAGTCCCGGCAATCGCTCCCTGTTTGTTGCTTTGCTCTCTCCAGCGTAACCGGCACGATCGTGTCGCTCCGTGCATTTAAAGAAGGGCCACACTTCTTTTTCCTTTTTCCTTCCATATAATTTCTTTCCCATCTGTCAGGGAAGGTATGGTTTGGGTTTAGAAGAATACTTAATACGTGGGGAAGACTGTCACTGATTTTAATATTCCAGTTTCTCAAAATGGAAAATTAAAATGAAAAAAAAGCATACATGACAACATTAAAAAATTCAGTCAGAGCTGTGTATATTCTACATGGCAATACGTACCAGAGTTGGATGAGGCCTTGTCTGCCATCGTGCCACTCCCGACAGTACTGCGTATTTGTTTTTTAGGGGAAATTCTGAAGACTTGTGAAATCTGGTATTTGCACTTTTTTGCCTTTGCTGCTAAGTCGTTATTGTCTCATCTCTCAGAAGACTTCTCATCTAACTGTCGAAGCAGAATTCATATCTATTTCTCAGAAGAGGAGCAGACAGTTTTGGTTGCATTTTGCATTTTATGCAACAAAGTTACTATAGAAATGGCTCGATTTACGGCACTGAAAAAAAAATCCACGCTGAGGGCACTGTTTGCATGAAATGCCTTCTGTATGTAATGTGAAAGTTTCTGTGACTGAGAACTGCACAGTAGTAGTAGTTAGGGCTTTATTACTTAGTTCTAATTTGTATTGATGGCCTAAAAAAAGTAGCATGCTTTGCAGTTCTATGAAAGAAAAGATTATAAATGGAGATTAATTATAATTTTGCTAGCTCAGTACTTGTAAAACTAAAGCAATTTATATTCTTTCTCTTAATGATCTCCATTCCTGATTGCAGTAATGTAATCTAATTGTGATTATGATAGTATCTGAATCATGTGGGCCTCTATGTGATTGGAACTACTCTTTGCATTAAAAAGTAATTTTGGAGTAATGATGAAAAGTTACTGTGGAAAATTGGCAAGTAATATATTTTACTCTGTATCTTAAGTTTCTGCTTTCATTTTTGATTATATCTTATAGCAAGGATAAGTATGATACTATATCAAGGATTTATTACATCAAAGACTTATCAATGATAACTATGAGTACCCAGGATAGGCATGATATTATTGGAATAACACAGATATGGTTGAAGCAAGAAATTGACTGAGGTTTTGAGATCCTAGTCCAGGGCTTCTGGAGAGCCGGGGAAGTGGAGGAGGAGCCCTCTCAGGATTTCTAGGAGATGAGCCTCTTCCAAGGGAAAGGCTGCCGGTATTTGGGCTGACATAGCAGTGTCAATTCTGATAAAAGTTAAGAACAATAAAGGTGGTCAGGTGGTTTTTTGAATGAGTCTTTGAACTTTTAGGCCTTTGCGTACAGATGAGAGATGCCTTCAAGAGAGCCAGAACTTTGATAATGATGGCTTTTAATCACTCTGTTATTGACGGCAATAAGTATGTTAAAACTGAGGAGGGAACGCTCATGTTTCTAAAGCTAACGTAAAATTGCTTCTAGTTTCTTATGAACTTTATTGAATTGTCTTTCAGAAACTATTTGAATTAATTCAAGGATTTGAGCCAAGGGTAATAAAGGGTGTTGAACTGGAGAGGTAAGAAAGATCCAGTGATCTCAACATCATTTGATTTAAAATATTTGTTGAGGAGTAAAAAGCAATGCAAGCCTTATGGCAGGCTGACTTTGAGGGAATGCAAAGCGTGCTAAGGAATTTTTATCAGGATTTTATTATAATGTATGGTAAATCTAGTGAAGAAAATTGGAATATATTTCAGAAACAGTTGGAGGACATTTGAAATTCATCCTGGTTTAAGTCTAAAGAAGGATAAAGGTAACAATGCCCAATGTGGCTAAGTAGGGTTGTATAGTAAAGAGTAAGATAAGCAATAAGCACAAGGTGTTTAAAAAAATATACAAAATCTGGTAAGGTGGAGCAGTTGGAAGACTATATTAAATAAGCAGAAGCAAACTGAAAGGCTAATTAGAAAATCAAAAAGGAAATGGTGAATGCTAACTGCAGAAAAAAATATTTGAGATAACAATAATGTTCTATGAATACATCGCAGAAAATTGAAAGCAAAAACAGATCCACAAATCATGATAGTGTGGACAAAGAAATAACGGGTTTCTTCAGCAGGTTTTATTTTTGTGTGTGAATGCTCAGAGGCAGATGGATGGATGGATGGGCAGATGGAGAGTTATTGAACAAAGAAGGAGTATTTTGCTTTATATTGCAACACGTGCATTCTCACCTGAAGAACTAATGAACGTGACAGCTATTACAGTCTCTCCATTTCATAATCAGTTAATGTGACCTGACTGGCAATACCAGATGTAGGAGATGAACCCATTCTCAAAGAATCAATCAAAGTTTAAAGAAAGCCAGAGCTATTGGTAATATTCATAAGGGAAAATACCCATGAACCCCATCAGGCTAGCGCAGAACTCCGCTGGGAAAAGTGAGCAGAAGGGCGCGTGCAGCAACCAGGGATAATCTCAAGTATTTCTGGGGCAAAGCATCAGTTTCTTTCCAATGTTGTATACGCTGATGTATCAGGCGTAGCTAGGCAAACATATAGTTAATCTGGTAAACAGCGGAGCATGGCATGTTGGATCCTGGGGCACCGCGAGGACCAGCCAGACTGTATTTTGGCCAGAGGTGTGCCACCAACGGGGCCCCTGCTAACTAACTAACCTGCCAGAAGCAAAGCACCATGACTTCGTGCTTCAGCGGTGCCTCCTGACACGGGACAGGCTGCACTTCCCTCCCGTGCATCACAAAATGAGCAGTTCTGAAGGCTTGCACGTAGCCCTGTCCTCTCCCTGTACTGCCATCCTGAGTCACCCGACCTGCGGGTGGGGTCGGTGGGGCCTCGGACGTGCCCGCCTTCAGGCGCACGTAGTGGAAGCACGTGCACATGTGTGTGTATGATGATAACCTTCTCCCTGCTGTTGTAAATGCATACAGTGCAAAAAATGGAGATAGACACGTTACTTATTACAGGCTGCAAATCTTCATTGTCCCTTTTTGCTTCAAGTGGGTTTCCAGCACTCCCATCATGAATTAAAGAGAGTTCTGCTCTCTCATTACTTTTTGTTGCATACTTGTAATTTCTCTTAGCTGTTGTTTGCCATTGCTAATGGTTTGCATAGCAAAGTTTGGGCTAACCTTCAGCTTAAGCCTGGCAGGCAACAACAAATGCATACAAGAATTGTTTTCTTCAGAATGTCTATTTCTTTTCAGAAGTGTTTTTTTAATAGCCAGTATTATTGTGAATTCCCCCATCATGCAGTGATTTTTGCTCCCCCTGCTGTCTCTACAGCAGCAAATTAACCAATCCTTTTGCCCACCGTGAGCTTGTATTGATAATGTTGATGCACAGGATATTTATGTTAAAAAACAAACACTTGCGGCAAAGGGAGGAGGGAGTGGTACTATATTTAAAAAAGCCAACCTAGGGGATTTTCCATATTTTAGCCCCCAACAGCAGTAAGTGCTGAGCAAATGTCGACAAAAATTCATTGAGTGGAAAGATTATTTGTTCTTCTAAAAGATTATTTCAAACAAGAGAGAGTTACCAAAAAATAAATAAGGGGGCATATTACTAAATCTCTTTGTGTCCCGGAATGCTTAAATGTATGCTTTAGACTAGCTCATAATTATCGCAATGGAATTATTGCTTCAGACCGAATCCCTTTCAGAGGCGTTTCTGTAACAAGCCCTTTGCTTTCCAGTGGTCTAATCTAATCTGCTGACAGTTCTTTCCTTCAAAATTAATTTCAGTTACCTGGTCGAACTCTGAGGTGCTCGTAGAGGGAGACGTGTGCAGCGATGCCACGGCTGGACCGGAGCTCGGGCGGTGGGAGCTGCAGGCAGGCTCCGCTCCTGCCCACGCTGCCTAATGCTAAGTCAAGCTCCAAGAGCCAAATTTTCAGGAGGTGAAGCTTCAGCCTGCAAAGGGGTTTTCATTTACACAAATTAGCAGTCCTACTTTTAGATGCCTTTTGCTGCAACTATGTAAGTCAGTCACTATTTAAAGAACTGAATATCTATTTAAGATATACTCCCCCCTTCCCCCCCCCCCCCCGGCCTTTTTGGTACCTTAGGCTCCAAAAGCAGCAAATCTTCCCCTTATTCTCTTGGTATTGCAGCTGTCCCTGCCAGTGAATACCTGCCCAGCAGAGGTTTAGGGTCCAGGGGGCACTGTAAGGATGCACTGGTGAAGCGGGGCGGCGGATCAGGTGGGCACGTGGGGCGGGTGCTGGGCGCGCCGGGTGCGGTGGCCGGTCCTGCCCGAGCAGAGCCCCGCTCGCGACAAGCGCGCCGGCGAAGCAGGCAGCGGCGATTTTATTTAACATCGTCGCTCCTTAAAGAACAGCCTCAAAGGCTTCCGAAAGGAGCAGGCTGGCAGGAAGATTTCTAGTGCCGAAGGCCAGTTTCTTAGCAACGACACCCTCTCGACGTGTCACGAGTCGGGGGCCCTTTGCCCTCGCAAAGGAAGTTCCTTAGGTGTCTTTTACACATTGAGTGCTTTGTGATAGGTTGGGGCCTGCTGGCTGTCAACCCTCTCCCTTAAGGGAACTTGACAGATCTTAAAAAAAATCAATTTTAAGCTCACATGCCCCAGTGGGTGCCAAAGCCACTTCAGAGAGCCTGAAAGATGGCTGAGTCGACAGGATTTGACTTCCAGAGGTAGAAAGGTGACAAACTCTATCATGAGAAAGGGGCAGCTTAGGGCCTCGGAGGCCGAACCTGCTCCCAGGATCCGGGGCCTAGTGTTGTATTGAACCTATTTATCTCTTTCATGGGCCCAAGGTACCACGGGGAAAGAAAAGTTGTTCAAAAAATGCTGGCAGAATTCAAGGGTGTAAATGATGAATTACTTTTCATCAGCTGAAAGGAAACATACTCCGGAACAATACTGAAAGGGAGCAGGAGCATCTGACCTCCTGCTTCAGAGCAGCCAATATCTTCATTCAAGAAGACAACCATGAAATTACACAGAAAATGGGATTGTCATGAACAGCCCCTTGAAATCTCAGTATACAGTCATTACTGCATGGGAAAAAGCCTTCATCCACACATCATAACTTGTAACAGACAAGGGGAAAAAAACCCCTGAAAACAGGCCTTGGAGTTACCGGGAGGAATGTAGAAAATATTTGTTGATTCAAACTTTTCCCCTCTAGTCTCCCAAAACATTGTAAACAGACATAACAATGTACTAACTTTACAGTAATGCTAGATTTCTTGCCACAGACAGTTCGTTGGAGCTGCTTTGTAAATCAAAAGGCAGGAAGAAAGAGGGAAAGGCATTCTATCGTTTTATTTATGCTATCTGTCTTTTGTGAATGATTTATCATTTAAGTGCTTTGAGAAGAGAGTCCAGAAACTGTTGTCCAATTAGTACCGGCCTCTTAAACCACATGCTATAAATATTCGTAATTATCAGAATCACAGAACAATGTTCATCAGAGCTTCATACTCAGTGTAACAACTTATTTTCTGGGTTTGCCTAGGAAAGTTTATATTTGTCCAAATTAGGCAGAGAACAGAAAGCAAACAAGAGCCTGTTGGTTTATTCGAGAATGAAACCAATCACAGAGAATAAGAATCTAGGAATATGGGGATAAAATAACACATTTAACTGTTTATTTCTTTATTCTTCTAGATTTCTACATTGACTTTAATTAAGGTAGCCCTGGGCTAGTGGGCACAGAGAGGTTTTTTTCTTTTTTTTCTTTTTTCTAATTCCTCATTAGGCTGTTTTTTCCTTAGCTTTCGTGGCTCTAATGACTAGTCCCATTAAATAGGTCAATGGGCTTCTTTTATTTGAAGTTTTATATAGACTCATAATCCGCTGAATCTTAAACACTGAACGACCAAAGTCTTTCTAGGCATATTTCTTCGCTTCTATAGAAAATAGATTTTCTCTTTCCCTCGCGCTAGCTGACCTTTCATTGCAGAACACCTGAGGAGAGCTCTGGGAAGCGGGCGCTGGCCTGGGCCTGGCGTGGGCAAAACTGCGTCCCGTGCAGGTGCTTGTCTCAGCTTCGCCACCTGCCCGTGCCGAGAGCGTCGGCGGCTGCAGGGGGGGCTGGCGGCGGGGGGAGAGGCCGCTGGCTCCTCGCCAGTCCCTCCCGTCCCACCGGCGGGGAGGAAGAGGAGCGACGGCAGCCGCGTGCCCTCGCCAGCACCTCTCTGCCCTTCCCCTCTCCAACTGGGTGACGCTGTTAGCAGGAGCGAGGAGCGGAGCAGCACGTGCACGGCCACCCGTATAGCTGGCTGCCTGCTCTGCCTACCCTATGGCCAGCCCTCCAGGCGAACAGCGACGGAGTCTAACTTGAGGGCTTCCAGAGGTGAAAAGGGCACGTAAAAAGGTTTCAAAACGTCAGCGAAAACTCTGACATCAAAGGCATTTGTGCAGTGACCTGGAGATTTCCCAGTCACACTTTGGCCCTCTGCTCTGTCTTTCCTGGGTTGTTTGGATCTGCCTGCCACAGCATCTGCTTTCCAGCCCGGCTCTGAACGGTTTGGTCCCAAACTACAGGCTGCTCAAATTTATCTCTGCCCTGCGCTGCTACCTCTGGCGTCGGGCTCATCTTCAGATGCACTCCCAGGAGGCAGGACGCCAGGAACCTCTCCCAGTGCTCCCAGTTCCTGTGGGGGGGACGCTGCAGAGCCTTCTGTCAGGTGGGGGGGTGCTGACCTGGCTATAATGCGTCCCTCAGCAAAACACAGGGGACTCATCAGAATAGATCTAGGAGGATGGACACAAGAAGAAATATGAAAGGGAAGTTTCCTTGCGAGGGAATTTAAAAAGACTATTTGCTTGGAAAGAAAGAATAATAGAGAAAAACCTTTCTTGAGGGGTGGGGGGGAACCTGCAGCCATAACCACAGCTGTGAATTAATGAGATTTATTTAATGAATGTCAGGAGTGATAATGTGTTTCATGTGACCTTTTCTAGTGGTCAGTCTGGAATATAACTTTTTGCTCCGATGTAGCACATCAGATGCTCCTGCCTCCGTTTCTGTCTTTCCAGCAGGAAAGAGCTGAGGGCCAGTGTTTCCTAAGTCTTTCAGTAACCCTACAATAACAATAACTGTATGCAGGTGGTTGAGAAACATGCATCTCTTCTAGATGGTGTGACTATTTAGAAAGCTGCTGTATCTTGCTATTCTAGTAAACAGTCTGCATGGAGGACCTTCTCCTTAGATGTCAGGCTCAGTGCCATAGGTTTCTCTGCGACAGAGCAGTGGCTCTTCGCCTTGTGAATAATTCACACGCACAAGAGAGAAGCAACACGAGTGACTTCTGTAAATGCTCTCCCTCCTACTTAAGTTGCCACACCATGAGCATTTTGGTCCAGAAAAGACCATATGCTGGAAGTTAATTCTGTTCCTCTGCTCCCAACTCTTTATCATATCCTTGAAACACTCTTTTTTTTTTTTTTTTTTTGCAATCTTTTAGTAAAGTGGCCCATTCTAGGACCAAAACTTATTGCACAAAATATTCAGTGCCAAAATATGGAAGAAAGGTGTGAGTGCGTCGGGAAAAAATGTCATCTTTGTTGGTTGCCACAGGTAGAAATACAGCAATTGTGGTGCAATGTGCAGGAAATGTGGCAATTGTGCACTAATTCGTGACTGCAGTTCAGAGTCTGATTCCCCTCCGATGCAATTTGAACCATCTTATTTTAAGTAGAAGGTGGGCTAAAAATATGTCTGAGTTTCAGCTCATACCTCCCAACTCTATACTTAAGACATCTAAACTGGGAATGCAATTTGCCCATATAAGTTGTAAATCCCAAACTAGAGGTGTCTGCATATCTCCACTGACTACGAAAGGAACCTACGGCAACTTCACTCCTCAGCTCTGTGCCTGAAGCAAGAAGAGATGAATCTTAGCATATAGTTGCGTTTTTTAGAGTAATTAGGACCTTGACAACCTTTAGCCTGTCAGCAGTCATGGTTTAGCTCACAGTTAAAATGCCAGTGGCAACTATATTGCAGCTATTCTAAATATATTCATATTTTAACTAGATGAGGTGACACGTGTGTTTGCAGTGATATGTTTGGATATATAGGGTAGTGCAAAAGGACTCTCTAATCCTGGGAGTAAATCAGTTGTATCATCTGAAGGGTGATTTTGATCGCCTTTTCTTCCTTTAGAGTTGAATAATGATGATACCAGCTTTTCTACAATGGAAAAGCAGGGAACTCCAAAGTATAACTGTTCCAAATAGCGGCAGCAGGGTGCGGCGAGTACAAACCTGTCACACGCTCTATTCCACAGCAAAGGATGCCTTTTATTCAAATTTAACAAATTCGGGGGGTACAGCTAATCAAGCAATCTGACCACTGAGCAATCTTTAATGCTTCAACAAACTGACCTCGAACTAGACAAACTCTGAATAATTATATACCTAGGTTTCTTGTAACCTACATACGTTTCACTACACTGTTAAAGAGTTGTCGTTATTCTAATTATTATTAAGTCACTCGAAATAAATTTGGAGATAGTAAACAGTGTAAAAATATCTAAATAGAGAGCTGGTCCATTGATTTTATGGCTAAGTCATCACCTTATGTATAAATGATTCTCCGATGCCACAATTGATAAACAATACTTTTACTTCAGCAGTAAAAGTGCTGCTAATAAAGCAGAAAAAATGTTTGAAAACAAAAGCATATGTAAATGCCTCTGTTTTTAAACAGAGTGCCATGTACCATTGTACTGCGTGTGCTGGTCTGAAGGGAAATTGAACTTTTGGCATGCAGATGAGTGCTATAGATGAGGAAACCTTAATCTCATTGGTAAACAGTTACTCCTTTCTGGGGACATGCGTTTTCTATCCAGATCAGAATTTCTAAAGTATTAGGGACCAGATAAGCACGTAGTGGGATTTTCAATGTGTCTGGGCACTAGATGCCAATCGTGTTTCTGGGTGATTTTTGAAAATCACGCCTAGACCCCATCTGCACCCTTCAGCACCCAGATACCTTCAAAATGTCAGGTTTAGATGTCTGCCTCAATTTGTGATGGATACAGTCTGTAGCACAACTAATTGTGACTGACAGCACAAAAGGACAGGTGCCAAATTAAAATACAGGTCTAAAGATTTGGTCCCATGTAGCTGATGGACATTTAGTATATTTTTCATGTTTCACTCTCAGTAGCTCCTTAATTAAATAAAAATATTTTAGATAGAGCAGCAGAAATCAACTTCTTTGACTGATATGAATCCTGTTTACTCTCCAACTCTGAACTCAGCAGGTTAAGTAATTGGGAGACAGAAAAGTTCCTATATTTCTATTTCCAGCTGGTGGTACACAAAAGGCAGGAAGTTATCTCATTAATGGGGCACCAGCTTTATGCAAATTATAGTAACAAAAAGGCTTCCCTTCATACTTTTCATAAATTACCTAATAAAGTAGGAATAAATGGCCATATTCAAGAGCCTTTGTTGTATTTTTAGCACAAGACTCTTTCTGTTACTGCAAATATGACTAAATGCGCCTTGTTCAAAAGGGGTGTTTATGAAATAAGGCCACTCAAAAGCTTTTATTCCTTAACAGCCTTCAGTTACTTTTATGGCACAAAATTAACATAATTAGTCACAGAGAATAGATGACATAAGCAGCGTGCCATGCACAAAAGGGGAAACCAGTATCTAAGGAAGGTATTTTGAGAGATCAAAAATTTTCAAAGTGCTCCATACTAGAAGGTCCTTTTTATTTGTGCACAGCCTTGAGATACTTTCTTACTCCGTGAAATTCCCATAATGAGATGCAGCAGACAGATGACATTAGCGATGAGCCATTAGAAAGAGGTCAGTTTCCTCTGAAAGATAGTCACTGTTCCTGCTCGTCATTAATTTGCAGCTTCAAAGCAGCGAGCATATGATAGTCTGGCATGTTAAGCAAGTTGCAGTTATCTTTAAATAACCATTTTTTTCCAGTTATTAGAAGCTAAAGTTTTTAAACTTCTGACTGAAAGCAAAATTAAAGCACGCAGCAGTGTAAAAAGGCTATGGAGAGATTAGAAAAGGGAAATCAAATATGTTTTATAAATGAAGTTAGCTTTTCCCTGGGGAAAGGCTGCCTTAACTTTTAGTTCAAGAATTTGGGGTTGTACGTAGACCTCGAAGACTTGATTGCTGACTATTAGATGAGGGAGAAGTAACTATTTGTAGCTGCTACCTTCTTGTTGATTAACATATCCTGATCTATAGGGCAGAAATGTGCAACTACGTAAATAATATTGCAGACGGGAAACAAAGACATCTGAGAAGCTCGAACAAGGTGGGAGATGATAAGATGATCACCTGTACTTAAGATGTGGCATGAAGTTTGCTTACGTCTCTGGTTTGGCAGTGAAATCTATTCAGGTAGTAAAAAACCTTGGGTACTTGAACCATGTCCTTTATATAAATGATTAGGAAATACGCAAAATTGCAGTGCAGTAGGCTGCAGATAACTCCAATGCATAGCACTAAAATGTTGGTATAAAAAGACTTGTCACATGTCCAGATAATGTCACGTGTCCAAGCTGGTACTAACAAGCGCTCTTGTTTTATAATAAACATCCTTTCATTTCTGCTATTCACTTCATACTTAATGATGAAACTATGTAATGGGTGAAGCCTCAGGAGGATTCCAGCTGAAGTATTCCAGCCTTACTGTTCAAGCTCAGATTTAGTCATAGCGCCTCAGTGATACAGAAGACAGTATTGCTAATGGATTTGCAGGGTGTCAAGGTTACCAGAGTTACACAAGTTTGTGAAAACAGTAAAGTAATACCCTGCCCTATATCTATTATCGTTAATGAGAGTCTTTTTGCTTAATTCAGTGGGCTTTTGGATCATGCTTTAAAGCTTTGGACCAACATATCCTGAGCTGAAGGCACTTAAATTGCCCAGATTAGGAGCTCAGTTTCCCTTTTTCCTTTCCATAGCCCTTCTGCAGAGAGAGAGACTCCAGGCCCTGCCTACACTAGTAGTCCAACCCTGGCCGAGGCGCACACCGGCCATCGGCGTTGCCATCCCGTTTAGCCGTTAGCCCGGTCCCTGGCACAGCGTCGCCTGTGTTGCGTAGCCCTCTTCAGGTAGGGCCCAGCCAGGGGTGGGGGAAGAGCACGGGCCAAGGGCTCTTCTGTAATACAGCCGACCGACTCTGCCCTGGGGGAAGCGCCAGGCAGCCATACCGATGCGATCCGTGTTGTCTCACTTGCCCTCAGAGGCAGAGAACGGGCCCTGCCTCACTTTACTAGTTTAGATGTAGCCCCTGAGATTCATTTATGACCAACTGCCCTTTAGAAGTGCCTGCCTTTTTCAATCCACAACAGAGACAGCCTAAACCTAGTAGGCAACTAGCTTAGGTAACACCGTTAAATGTCTGAAGTTGGATGGGATGAATCTGGACTTGAATTTCTGTGGAAAATCAGCTAACTCCACAAGCCCTTGGGCTATCATTCATCTGTGGTGTTTTAATTTAGACTGGACTTACATTCTGTGCTGTGATTTACTTGGAATGAACCAGGGTTCACTGAGAGAGGAGAAGTGCAGAGTGTTTTACAATCTGGCTGTGGGCTAGACTGCTTTGAAACTAATTTAGAACTACCACTAATGCTATTTTTTTTCCTGATAGTTAGATCTGGTTATGGATGTATCATAACCTGCTGCACAGTACACAAATTTTGGATTCCAAATTTAATCCAGATGTAAATCTCCCCGAAGCCATGGCATACCCCAGTTGGATGGTCCTGCCTGGCTTGCTAGGAGAGACTTCCACTGCAAAATTCCAGTGCTACCCTGCAAACGCCATAGAGATCCAGCTGATTTAAACCTGTGGTTCCAGTGGTGCTTGTATCTAATGTCAGCATTGTTTTGAAATGGCTTATATCCCAAATGAGTTTTTATCAACATGGGATTAACATTAGTTGTAATAAGAGAGGCTTTTACATACCAAGGTGCTGCAACCTGTCTCTGAAAGCCCTAATTGGAATTTTCAAAGCAGAGCCCTGGTTTCGAAGTGATCTTAAACTGCCGACCGTGTGACATGACATTGATGTGTCAGCACTAGTTGCCTCTGTTTCTAAGGTGGAGTATTTCTGAGCTGGCAAACCTTTCCTATTGCAAAGAGAGACTGGACCAGCTGAAAACTTAGGAAACAGCTCGGAAATTAGAGAAACACAATTAAGACCAAGACATTAAAATAAATAGAATATTAAAAAACAATCCCACTTCTCCCCCTTTCTCCTCCAAATATTAAGGTATTAAAGATCTACATTTAGGAACAGCACTCCCCCTCTTTTTGAAAGAACATTTATTGTTTTCTATAAGAATAATTATTCTGCTATGGGTTTTTAATAGTTATGGGGCAGTATTTGTGGACTGCTCTTGTATGGTATGTTAGAGAAAAGAATCAGTTTATTAGATAAAGAGTGAGGAGAAAGACTGGACAGATGGTGTTACATTAATCCCAATGCCTGGCCTCCAATTGCCTAACTGATAGAGACACATTGCCATTAGTTCTGAGGTGCAAGAAATCTTCTTTCCTTTCTTAGGACAATAAACAGAACATTTTTCAAAACTAAAGAGCTCCCAAATAAGTGGTATTGAGTTTTGAGATTTAGGCCAAAATTTCAGCTCATCATCAGATTTTTTCTCCTTTAGCAAATGTGAGAAAATTTTTAAGGAAAAGAATGAAATTCAAAACATTTTGCCTTATAGCATAAATATTTTGATTCTGAAATGCTGTCGTTTTTCCTAATGGTTGTTTTAGTCCTGCTGCTATTATATTCTTTGGGTCACGCCCTGCAGCTGTACTAAAATGCTTGCATCCCCCTTTGTAAAGGGAGAGTTGAGAAGATGCATTGTTTGTCTGAACCATGCACACTACTTCCCAGTCTACTCTGTGCAAATGATTCTTCTGCCCCTTTGCCTGTGTTGAATGGTAGCGTTGAATGGTAGCACCTTAAAATTGGAGATCTATCAGTTCAGGCTGAATTTCTAAAGTACTTTGGGATCCAGCCCCAGTAAAACAGGAGGAATGCAGAAAGCAATGACAAGATGGGTATTGCCATTTTTTTCCCTAGCAGGCTGGTTGCTGATGAACCTCTGAATCTGGGAAAATGCACGTACAGTGATTTCAAGATGAATTATTCTAAACGCAGTGATTGCAAACATTTTATGAGCTGAAATTTTCAGTTGTCAACAGAAGGAATGAGATTGCAGAAGATTAAGTGAAGAAAGTGATACTCCGAATAAATCAATATCTATTTAGAAAGTGTTGCTCAAAGGAGAAGGAGGGTCGTTAGAGATGTGCTGGCACGCTCAGCAGCCCGGAGTGGGCCTGGACACTGGCCTGGTTAGGTGAGTGACTGCCAGGAAGGCAACACTCTGCAGATGTACAGTGCTGCATCGTCTTGTAGAGCATCTCTCTGTTTTTCTGATGGTGCGTCTTTCTCATGGTCCAAGCCATCCCCGATGGGTCATGGAGGACAGGTCCCCAGGGCCCTGACGTTTGTGTGTTCCCCACCATCAGGTCAAGGTCTTAGTAAAGTCTTGGCCACAGAGTAAATAATGCAAAAAAGCTATGGGGACAAGTATGTGAATACATGTGTTTCAAACTAATCAAAGAACGTGATGTGGTAACTGAGCTTCTCAAATCATCTTGTGATGAGGTGGCATGAGGTGTCATATGTTATTTTGCTTGTGCTCACTGCTTCATATGGCTAGTACAAACTGGTCATAAGCACTGCCAAAGACACAGCCATCCTTCTGCTCTTCCTTTGGTCTTGAAATGCTATATCAGGTTGTCAGTAAGTTGGAACATGGATCTGGGTAAGACTCATGATGTAAATGTTGGCCTGTGCCTTTTTATGGTGCAAGACTGCAGGTGTTTTTGTAGGAAAGAGAAAGCTGGAAGACCTAAAACTTAGGTACAGAAAGCACAGTTTATTAACAGACCGCTTCTAAAGCTTGCATGTTAAGCAGGCTTTCACTTCACCTTCAAGAAATTACTGAAACTCATGCAATATCTTTATGTCCAAAAAGTAAAACAGTTGCTATCAGCAAATGTTCTCAACTTTTCTGTGCCAAAATGGGTAAAATTATTCCAGCTAGTTTTTAACCTATTTTAGCATACATTGCAGCAAACTATCAAGCGGTAATGTGGAGATGGTCTCTTCAAGATGAGCTTATTATGCCCAGTCCAAGAAATGTGGTTGGGTGACTTGTGCTACGGGAAATGTGCGCACTCACCAGATGATGAAATAAGCAGCACTGCAAGCTCACGAAGGGCCACTGTGATTCTGCCAAATCAGTGAACAGGTATACACGAGTAACAGACCTCAGTGCAGGGACGTGTAAGCTGCAGAGCTATTTCAGTGAATGATATACAGTGAAAAGACAGTATACAAGATCAGTCTGGTGAAGATTTGGGGGGGGGGGATTTTACTCTTGTTTAAAATGAAAACCTAGTATCTTACAAGTACCTTTTACCACATTTAACATGCTTCTTCAAAGGAAAATACTGTTTGCTTGTGATACAGTTACTGTATGCAATTGTTATACAATTTTGTTTAGTTTTTTGTTTGTAGTGAGTTTTCCTTTTTGACTGATATATTTATATAAAGCTTAAGTAATTTTTTATACAAATATATGTCTATCCCAAAATGAAAATTGTCATCAGTAGGAACTTAAATATGACTATTAAACTTCCATTTAGCTAATATTATCCTAACTAGACATAGTGTAGACCCATAGGTATCTTCAGAAAGGATCGTTAGAATTTGTCACGTTGATTGAGACTAATTTCTGAAGGGTATGAGAACTGATGTTCAGGCAATCTGAAAGCCTTTCAGAGTAATGCATCTTCTTTTGTTTTCAGTGAGATGAAAAAGAACACCTTATTTTTTCAGTGAAAAATAGAAAATAACCCCAGTTATTTATTTTCTCTGAAAAATTTAGTATAGACTAAATCCCAGCATGCCACTGATGAAGAGTTTAAGTTAGTCCTTGACATCAGACAATGGGATAGGGTTTGTGAAAGTACTCTGTTGACCTAATAATGCTACCATTTACGTCAGCGGGAGTATATTTAATCAGTGCTGAGTATATTTCAAAGTCTCATCCCTAAAACTTCAAAAGATGCCACTTCAGAACATATTTGAGCCTCATTGTGCAATTGTTTATTGTTTGTTATTTAGTTTTCATTTTTTTGACAGTGAAGATGCTGTGTGTAAGAGATAACTTAAAAGACTGAAGTGGAGATGTTAGTGGCTCTAGATGCATGCAGTGATAGTGGATATTGTCAATTGCTCAATTTAAAGGGTTTTAATTTTTGTTGTTTCTGACTCCTGTGTCTGTCATTATCAACAATCTTCTATTATAAATACTGTAATTGAAAAGCTGTTTTGAAAGATGGATATAATGGGAAAGTACTACAGGGAAAAAGTGAAGGCTTCAAGGCTTCGTAAGATTCCTGTAGTAAAAGGAAACCAATGGTGAGGAAAGAAATACAACTAAAGGTGCTAGCAATTGCTAGATGTCACATTTCAGAATGGATTATATGTGCTTTAACTAATAAGAATCTATAGAACAGAAAGAGAGAATTATGAATTGGATGTTTTTGTTAAGGTCTAGTTCAGTTTAATTAAAACACGAACTCTAAAGCAATATATATGTGCATGTGTGTGTGTGTGCCCACATAGCCTGGTTTATATATCAACATGCATACAAACTAATACATAAAATACAGACACCCTTGTTCATTATCCCTAAACTTTTGCTTTAAACAAAAAGCTTTATACATTATTTTAAACACATTTTTAACACATGTTAATAATATTCATGCTGTTGCTTTGAAAAATCTGCGAGATGTGGTTAATGAAGAGAAACTGCAGCATAAATTGCATGTAAAATATGCAATCCACAACAACATATTTTTTCTCAAGCTACAGTTTTTTACATTAAACATCTTTTAGCTTGTTTAAATTTATTCTCTATTGTTTATAAAGAGCATCATCAGCCACCACTGCTTGAAACAACTACTTGTAGTAAACCAGGCAATCTTCTTACTTTAATAAGATTCTTTGGTTAAAAATAGACTTTAAGTCTATCTCACATTAAAGACTGTAAATCCTAATGAAATTGCACAAAATGTTTCTCATTTTCAAGGATTTTTTTTTTGTAGAATCAAACACTTCCTTTCTTCTTAGGTTTGACCAAAGAAATAACAGTAGTTTTTGATCTGCTGACACTGGACAGTCCATTGTGTTCGACCGGTACCTTACTAAATAAGCATCACCTGAAGGTCCAGTTCTGTACTAACACTGAGAACTATGTTCTGTGATGAACGTGTCCAGTGAAGCCAATGGTAAAGACACTCAATTGAGGACTTGGCCTATAAAAACATTTCTGATTTTGATCCCACTTAGCAAGTATTTAATAAGCAGGGACTTAGTAGTTCACTTACAGAATCACATAAAATAGATCTAACAGGGACCTTGAGAGGTTACCTCAACTTCCTTCATCATTCGCAATAGATTGCCACCTAGCCTTTCATAAAACCCCAATCATAGGTTGTACAGCCTTCCTTATATAGCATTCTATGTAGGATAGAAAGAGATTTTTCTCAGTCTCTCACCAAAATGTCCCTTGCTGCAATTTAAAGGCATTATTGATTTTGCCTGTCCACAATAGTCATGGATAACAATTTGTAACAATTTGTTCCCTTCCTCTTTGCATTGTATTGCATGTATTTTTATATGTAGTGTTTTCTTCAGTCTCTTTTTTCTATAGGATAAACAATCCTACTAATTCTTTTCTTTTTTTTTTTTTGAATTCTGGTTTTCCAGATGTTTTATTATTCTTGCTCTTCTCCTATACACTCTCTCCAGTTGGTCCATGGTTTTCTTGATCTGGGTATTTCATGACCGGATATAGTACTACAGCTGGGCCAAGTACTGTCGAGACCAAGAAGTGCAGTGGGATTATTTCGCATTTTTTAGAGGTGCATACAAATTCATGCACCCTGAGATGTTATGCCTCTTTTTCCACAGCACCATAGCATTTATGATTCTGATAGAGCTCTTGGTCTGCTCAATCATGTTACACAGAACTGCTGCCTGATAAAATGGTCCTTATTCCCTATTTATTCCTGATACATCCTTGTTATTACAAAATTTGCATTTGTCCTTCTTTAATTGAATGTTATTTTTTAGGTAATTTCTCCGTTTTGAGAAGGTCCTTCTGAATATTAGTCTGATTCTTTAATGTACTGGTAGTCCATCTCTGCTTGGATGCACATGAACAAACACCCTAGTCCATTTTCAAGTCACCAACAAAAATCTGAGGAGTAACTGGTTCTGTGGGCGATGCTTCATCCAGCCTTCCTGCCTGACATTGAACTGTTGTTCCTCTCTCTGAATGTGGAACCAGGGATGTGAAACCCAAACGGTTTTGGATCTATTGAATAGTAATTTAATCCAGACCGTCTTTTCTTAGCTTGCTTAAGAGACTGTCGCATGAGGTAAAAATATAAAATGTTATCAAAAATAAGATCTGGGATGTCTGCTGCATCTTCTCCAGCCACAAGTCCTATCATAGAATGAAACTGGACACAATTTATTCTCGACAAATCTAAATTGGGTCTTAGTATTTGTCTGAAGGAGATAGGTATTGCCTAGTAATGCATGCCTTTAAAGCGCATCTTTTCAAGACATTAAATTTGGCGACTTCAAGTACCTGTAAACATAAGTTTACCAGTGAATCCCCTCATGAAGTTATTAATTATTTTCCTTAGGTATTAATTAACAGTTTGATGTTTGCTACTGATTTAGCCATCTCACTAACATGGAAAAAAATGTCTGAGCGTTAACCTGAGGACCACTAGGAAAGTATATGCCTCGGTTTATATCCAAAACCATTCGCCTGGCTTCTATTCTTTCTTCAAATTTGGGGTGTTGGGCAAAATGTGAATGTGATATGAATTTGGAAAAACCCAAGCTTGCGCTAATGCAGATGTGAAAACATCAAGAACAATAATGCCAAAAGCACCCCCCAGCCACACCCCCGAATTAAAAAGGTTTTTTCTGTCTTTAGTAAATTAGACTTTTAGGCTTCATAGTGAATTTCAATGAGAATTTCAATGAAATGATCATCCATGGGACTTCTGCTTTCACCTTTTCCATAGGACGAGCATAAATCCAGTGTGTAGTTCATGCCTTTCTGTCTATCCTTGCATCTCTTCCAGGCTTTAGCTTTACAGTGTTGCTCCTTCAGTGATGCCAACCTTGAGAACACGTTAATGTGCTTCGTGCCGCTCCTATGCTCATCCGTATTTATGTGATGTCCAGTCTGAGGCTTTCTTCTGCCATCTTTCAAAATCTGTCTTCTGTGGTGGCATTAAGAAATCATCTTGCTGAAGAATGGCTTGTGGGGGGGGGCACACACATATTAGCTGTTCATTTATTGACACATATTTTAAAATGATTGAGAACTGTCAAGCTGTACATACAGCTAATTTGATCGACTGCATGATCTATGAATATAAGTCACTGCTTGTTCTTTGTCATATTCAGTAGCTGCGGCTGTTTTTTTCTTCAGCCTATTTGTATCAGGGGCCTTGTCTTCATTTGTGTTTTTATAGGTCTTACCATAATGAGGCTCTGACCTAAATTATAGTCTTGGAATCTTCAGCAATTTCACTAATAATAACAATAATAAAGCAAAAAAATTGTTTGGGGTGGACTAATCTCTTAAACTCTAAAAGCTTGGATTGATTACTGAGCACTAATTCATACAAATATTTCTTCTACACCAGAGGAAGGGAATGGTTTTCTGGACACCAAAAGTAAAAGCTGAAAAGGAAAAATTCTCAACATGCGTATCAGAGAGAAAGGGCTGGAATGTGACTCTGCGTTGCTGCGTTGCTCCCTGCTTAAACTGTTGCAAGTGTGCTTTTGCTATCAGCTATGCTTGCTTTTGATTTCGGGTGCGTGCGCTTCTTTCTTTGTATTAATGCTACTCAGAGGGCCTGACGGGGACTACTGACAAGGTATGCATTTTCGTGTAGCTGGGAATTTGCTGCTTCTGCACGTTAAGCAAGGGCTGTTTTGTTCCTTTCTCTTCATGTATTCGCTCTTCCACTATCTGGTTTATCTGGTGTCTTTTTTGTTTCTTGGAATGACATGCCTGCAGTTCGGCATTACTAGAAACAGATGGAAAAGATGGAGGAACTTACCTACAATACTGTAGGCTTTTGCTAAAGGTCTTTAGAAGGAGGAAAAGGCATGTTTGAAATTGAGGCATGGTATGCATTAGGTGGACTCTAAAACAAGTTTGGATTTGGGTTGGGAAGAATACTGATGCTCTTCAGACAGGTTTGGCCACCCCTAGTTTAGAGAAAATTAATGGAGCCTTCATAAGTTTGTGAGAATTACTGCTCAGCTCCAGGTCCAGCAAGGCAATTTGCTATCCTCCAGAGATACAGATGATTTAAAGATTGCAGTCAGACCTTAGGCCCTATACCTCACTCAGAGGATCAAATACGAGATTTTTTTGTCTGTGTACTGTTTGTGCAGTGTGACATAGCACCCTCAGTTTCCAAACTATTGCTGTGTGAAGGAAAGAAAATAGATCTTATTTTTTCCATCTAATTTAAGGAAGGGAATGAGTCCTGAAAATCGCGGTTAGAGGTCATATATAGATGGACAAAATTGTCCAAAGCCTCCCAAGTTTAGGCTTTGGCTTAGCAAGGTGCTTGGTTCATTATGAGCATGTTCATGGACTTCCCGCTGGATGACTTCTCACTTCACACGATTAAGATAGATATGTGCAGAAACGTCCCCCTCTGAATCAGGCTGGGGGAGAGCCGCTTTGCTTCTCGTACTTTCTTTCCTGGCAGCCGTTGAGAATGGCTCTGTGATTTGGGTACTTTTACTTGGGCCTGGGAGATGGCGTTCCTGTCGGCCTGGAGCCATGCAGGTGAGCTCCTGCTGCAGCACGGACGGGGTCAGAGCCTGGTTTTCCTTGCTTGTGGACACTCATGGGAGCTGGGTAAGGAGTGTGGCACTAAAGCAGAAAACAAAGTGAAGGAAAAATCCTATTAATGCAGTCTGTTTTAATGCAAAACCGGATTTCATTTTTAGACTTCTATTTTCTACTTTAATTATATAAATCTGAACATACTTTCAAGATTATGAAATAAGAACTGAAAAGCCAGTTATTTTTCATCATTTATTTTTAAAGCAAATTTATCTTTGAATTGTCATCTGTTAAAATTCCTGAGAAGCAGACCACAAATGAGTACAATATGAACATGTTTTTTTCATGCCAGCCTAAATTCAAATGAGAAATGTAAAGATTTTTTCAAGCTTCCTTTGAGTACTTTTATTTGAACATGAAGTGTGACTAGTCCCACCTGAATGAGACATAGGTTCTCCTCTAGGTTTACAGTGTGTGCATGCTCACATCTGCATAGGTATATACACACACACATGCACACAACTACCTAGTACTAAGCTTAGCTATGTATTGGCAGCATGTACCCATTAAATCTTCAGTTTAATAGATTCTTAAACACTGAAATGCTTTGCAAGAAAGGAACAGCCATGAGAACAGAGCGAAGCACTGGAAAGTGCTTTCTGGAAAATAAAGAGGGGCTCTTAAATGATTCCTTTCCTGCAGTACCATTTCATGTACAGGTGTACCATTTAATGTCCTGATACCAAAACATGGAATTTTGGTGCATATTTTGGACTTTGATAATTATTATTTTATTGCTGTCTTGAAATAGGAGAGGGAAGAGAGATACACTGTATGTGAAATTTTGGAAAGAATCTCTTATTTGGCTCTCTTGCCTATTGGGTAAACAAATTGTTATCATTCTTTATAGTTTTGGAGAAATTTATTTAGAACTCATCCCCTTTCAGTTTAATAGTTCCATTTCTCTTTATACCTCCTCTCCCAACTAATTATTATAGACACTTGGTTGGCTTTCTAAACTCTTGTTTATTGGCAAGATGACTACAGTCTGTTATGTGCTTGCTATTAATTTGTGTATTTCCCTCTGTAGTTAGGGGATGCTCTTCTCTCTAAAAGCCCTCCAAGCTCTTTTTCCTCTGCTATCTCTCAAGGAGAGAGCGCTGTCAGATTCCTCAAGTCCTGGTCATCATGTGTCATAACATATCAAGTCCTGCTTGTCATATATATGCATGCCCTATCTTCAGGAGATGCTTGTTGAGTCTCCCTAGTATAAAAAGTTTTAGAAATTCCATCCTTAGAACTGGTTGCTTAACTTGAAATTTAACAGATAAGTTACTGAAGAACGAACATTTTTGTCTTCCTAGGCTGTTCGCTCTCTTCTGACATGCTTTGGGGCAGCAGTCAATGGCATCTGTTTATACCCAAGGTTTATCATGACCACCCTTTGACCACAACATAGCCACATGGCACTTTCGCTGCACACACCTTAAATAATGTGTATATAAAAAAATCTATCTTCATTTCTCTTTTGATTGCATTAATAAACCTAGAAGTGTTTCACCTGGCCAAAGATCCTCCAGTGTGGACTCACAGTGTCCTGAAGCTTTGCTAGCCCCAGCCAAGCTACTTTTCCTGCTGTGGATTTTCTTTAACCTAAGTCTGTGGCAATAAAGCGATCTTTCTGATCAAGTATATCTGCACCAGGGACACTGTGCTTCTTTTCAGGGTGCTAAAAGTGCTTTTGTCTCTGTGTGGACTGAATGATTACAACTGTAAAATAAAACCTAGTTCTTCCTTTGTAGCTTACACATTTGGCATTTAAAAATATGCTGAAAATTATTACTTTTTGGGGGGCTGGTAAAAGATTCCGACTGTCATATAAAGAAGAAGGAATACAAGAAAAACAAGCATTTATCACTTCACAATTTACATACCAAGTTTAGCCCAGCTATGATTTAAAACAGTACATAAACCCCTAAATTGATCCTTGAATAGCAAAGTTGAGCTTAACTGCAGCAATGCCATAAGCATTGTTAGGATATATTAGAACAAAAGAACTTAACATTCACTGTTGATCTCTCCTTGAAATTTATTAACTCCTTGGTACTAAGAAATATAATTTGATGTCACCGACTGTTGCAGCATATTTCTACGTTAACTCTAGCTGCACTGAATTATCCATATCTCTCTCTAAAGGGTTACAGTCACAACTTACTGCTTTGATTAAAGGTTGCAGTGTTTATTTAGTCCCTTTTATTCCAAACTCTCTCCCCCTTAATATATTTACTTGAAGTCAGAACCTACACTTGAAGCCTCTCCTGCTAACCAACCTGCTGGGACATCGCCGAGTTCCTGAACGCCTAAGCCCAATATGCCGCAGTGCAATTATGGAGTGAATAGGGAAAGGAAATCGGAAGGAGGAACTAAAGATATTTTACTCTTATGAATTAGTACGCAAATACAGATTTATAGTCTGCACATGTGTTTTGTTTTTACTGATGGTTGTAACTAAGGACACCTGTAAGTCAGGGGAAAAGGGAAAGAATGAAAAATAAATGGAGGAGAAATGTAATAATAAGCAGCATTTCAGAACTGATTTGGAGTCTGCTATGTGAGACTTAAAAACTTGGGTTTTTTTTCCTGGAAAACCTGTATCATTTAGCTGGTGTGCTTTAGCGTAAAGTATGAAATATAATGATTTTTTAAAAGATTCTTTCAGCATTTCCAACGGAAATGTTGAGCTAAGTGTAGAATTTGTGGGATCAGTTAGCTTATAAATAATGATCCTTTATGCTGGCATTGGGAAATCCATGTTCCCACAGCTAGTTCAATAAAGCAATTAATATCAATAAATGCTGAAGAAAGCAAATCTCCGCTCACTTTTGTCTGGATTAGTTAACAGAAGAAAAAAATCCCATCCCTCTCCTGGAGCACTTAACCTTCGCGTAGGAAGACCCGCTAACGAAAGGCAACGACAGCGCGCTGCCCGACATGTGTTTGCCATTACTTCCTGTTCCTCACGGCACACGCTTTCCCCCTGACGGGATGATTAACGTTTTTCTCTGGAAATCTTCACTGCGGTTATTTTGTTTCATGCATGCCTCCGTGCCAAACCTGTCTTGTCATCGGAGCCCGGCCGGCTTTCGGGTGTTTCTAGGTTAGTTCCCGCTCAGCTGAGTTTCATTACGGAGCGCCGTTACCTCCAGAACTCGCAGGGAGTGTGTCTGGAGCGCGCCCGGGGCTGAAGCCTGCTGGGTAGGAAACTCCTGATTTACTTGGCACCGCGCTCGGTCTCGGGGCAAGCGTTTCTCGCCTGACAGGGCACATTTCTGCAGCCCGCACAAAGTTGTCTGCGGAAGGAGAGGGAGGTCTGTCAAGGGAACGGGTGGGGTTTCGCTGACCTCACCGGCAGCGAGCAACGTGCGCGTGCAGCCCTGGTAGACGCACGGTTTTGATAAAGCCACGAAGCTGCCCAGAACTTGCTCCGTGCTTGGCTGCGTGAGCTGGGATTTCGCACACCAGCAGTAAAAAGCTTAAAAGATTTTTATGCCGCGGCAGCCAAGAAGCGCGGTAACAAGGTAAAGGTTGCAAAGCGCTGCTGGCGTTGAGAAGTCGCCTGCTCCCCCTGCGCTCGCAGCACGCCCCGTTTCGTAAGGCTGGGCGCCGGGGCAAGGCGCGGGCTGGCTGACGGCGCCGCGGCCAAGCCTCGCACCTGCGCGCGGA